>NC_060279.1:11352589-11400495 GCF_021613505.1 Equus quagga
TATCATTATACAAGGACTTTCTTTGTTTCTAGCACTAATTTTACTTAAAGTCTATTTTGTTTGATTTAAATACAGTCAGTCTAGCTTTTTCTTGATTACTATTGGCATGGCATATCTTCCTCCATCCTTTTACTTTCAATCTATCTCTGTCTTTGAATCTAAAGTGCATCTTTTATTGTGAGTATATAATTGCATCTTGTTTTTTGACCCATTCTGCCAACCTCTGCATTTTGGAGTGTTTAATCCACTTACACTTAGTATAATGATTTATATGATAGGATTTACACCTGCAATTGTGCTATTTGTTCTGTTACATCTTTTTTGTTTTTATATTATTGCTGTTTTTTTTGGTGAGGAAGTCTGGCCCTGAGCTAACATCCATTGCCACTCTTCCTCTTTTTGCTTGAGGGAGAATGTCGCTGAGCTAAAATCTGTGCTAAACCTCCTCCATTTTGTATGTGGGATGCTGCCACTGCATGGCGTGATGAGCGGTATGGAGGTCCGTGTCCGGGATCTGAACTCAGGAACCCCATGCCACTGAAGTGGAGCACACAAACTTAACCACTACACCACCAGGCTCGTCCCTCATATTGCCTTGTGTTAGATATTCTCTAGGGTAATACTTTAGTGCCTTTCTTGCTGTCTTTTTACTATATATTTTTAGAAGTTATTTCCATAGTAGTTTTCCTGGGGATTATAATTAGTATGGGACTTTAAAATAATCCACATCAGATTATCTAATTTAATACTACGTAGGAATTTTGCTCCAATATAGTTCTTCTCCTTTCCTTCTCACCCCATCCTTTGTGCTATTATGGCCACATTTATTGCATCTTTTTATGTTATAGGCCTATGAACACAATTTTATAATTCCTGTTTTACTCAGTTGTCTTTTAAATCAGTTAAGAGTTATTTAAAAAATACATTTAAACTATCTTTTATTATACCGATATAATTATCTTTACCCAGTGCTCTTTCTTACTTTGTGTGGATTTGCATTACTATCTAGTATCCCTTCTTTCTCAGCCTGAATGACTGCCTTTAGTATTTCTTGTAGGGCAGGTCTGCTGGAAAAGAACTTGCTCAGTTTATATTTATCAGAGAATGTCTTTATTTTTCCTTCATTTTGGATGGGTAGTTTTGCTACATATGAAAATCTTCCTTGAGAATCTTGCTTTCAGCATTTTAAACATACCTCACTGCCTTCTAGCCTTCCTGGTTTCTAATAAGATCTAAGTTGCCAGTTTTATTGAGGATCCCTTTTATGTGCTGAGTTGCTTTTCTCTCACTGTATTCCAAGGTTCTGTTCCTGCCTTTGGCTTTAAACAGTTTAAATATGATGTGTCTAGGGGTGCACCTCTTTGAGGTTATCCTACTTTGAGTTCCTCCTACACTGAGATCCTTAAGCTTCTTGGATACCGTAAACTGACGTTTTCCATCCAATTTCAGAAAACTTTGGCCATTACTTCTTCAAATATTTTTCTATCCCTTTCTCTCTCCCCTTATCTTCTGGGTGTCTATATATGTTGATATGCTTAATGCTGTCTCACAGCTTTCTAAGGCTCTGTTCATTTTTCTTTCTATTACTTAGACTGGATAATCACTATTGATCTATCTCAAAGTTCACTGATTCTTCTGCCAGCTCAAATTTGCTCAAGAGCTATCAGATTCAATGAATTAAAACAGAATTAAGGAATTAAAGAAAACTATGACAAATATGTCTCAACAAATAGAGAGTATTTAAAAAAAACTAGAGGGCCACCCCTGGTGGCCTAGTGGTTAAGTTCAGCACACTCCGCTTTAGTGGCCTGGGTTCTGTTTCCAGCCAAGGAGCTACACCATTCTGTTAGTGGCCATGCTGTGCCCACATACTAAAAAATAGAGGGAGACTGGCACAGATGTTAACTCAGGGTGAATCTTCCTCAGTGGGGGAACAAAAAAAAAAGATTAAAAAAATAGAAATTCTGTAGTTTCTATTGACAGAATGTTTCCTGCTTCTTTGTGTATGTCATAATTATTTTGTGAAAAACTAGACATTTTAGATAATATAATGTAGTAACTCAAGAATCAGTTCCTACCTTCCTCTCCCTGGTTTGTTGTGGCCAGACTTTTTGTGGTTGGTGGCACTGTTGCCATTTATTTGTTTAGTGACTTTTCCAGAATTAATTCTGTAGAGTCTATAATCCTTGCTGTATAAAACCACTGACGTCTCTGATAAGTTTTTTTTTAATTTTTGTTTTTAGTTTTTTAACCTAGCTGAGTCAACATTGCTCCTGGGTTAGTATCACTTAGTCACAAGATTTACTTAACTGCTTTGAGCCAGTATGTCTTCTATCCTTTGCCAAGGGGATGTGTGTGTGTTAGGGCATGAATTCAAAGCTCGGACAAATTATTAACCTGACTTCGCCTTCCTCTTGCTAACAGAGCCTCAGGGTCAGCCAGACCTAAGCGAATGGAGTTTTCCTGGGTAGGTACACTGGCTTGGGCATTCACAAAGCATTCTACACCCCAGGAACATGTGAGATCTTTTTCAAAGTCCCTATGGTTGTTTGTTGCCCAGATCTTCCTTTTAAATTTCTGACTGGGCTCTTGTTTGCCCCAACTGGTATCCTAGCCTTAGACAGCTGTGATACTGCATCTGATTGTTTTCAACAATACCCGGGGTACAGGTCTTTTCCTATGGAGACTCTGAGGCAGATGAAACAGAAATAACATCCTGTGAATGGGGCTTTTTCCAGTAAGCTGTGAGTCAGGTCGAATAGCAACAATGATTTGGAAATGGGGCCTTTTTTTCTTTTTTTGCTGGGGAAGATTAGCCCTAAGCTAACATCTGTGCCAGTATTCCTCTATTTCGTATGTGGGTTGCCACCACAGCATGGCTGATGAGTGGTGTAGGTCCAAGCCTGGGATCAGAACCAGTGAACCTGGGCCACCGAAGCAGACAGCACTGAACTTAGCCACTACGCCAAGGGCTGGCCCTGAAATGGGGCTTTTTGAGATACTCCAAAACCAGTATTTTCCCAGTGGTGACTACAAGGCTGCTGGCTTTTAAGGCTTCCATATCACAGAGTTGGTTCATTTTTATAAATTTGTTAGTATTTTTGTTGCTTATACAGAAGAACATTTCCACATTTCATTTTATGTTTACTATTACAATTGTATTAAGTGATCACGTCAAATGACATCACTCAGCCTATACTGTGGAGGTACAAATGGAAAAAAAATCCTGTTTCAACTGCTGTGGTCATGTTAAATTTATTAGTTACAAAGATTAAACTTCTCTCCTATAATAATTCACAGCTGAAAAACATTTTCACAAAATAAGTCTTTAATTTCCCAAGTTATTTTCTAAGCTGAAAATAATTTGATATTATAAAAATAGCATAGTACACTATAATAATATACTACCTTATGCTCAGGCTGAAAAAAACACAAAAGGGGATGTAATATGTAAAAGATGTAGGGATACAAGTAAATGTTGAATTATATCATTGTGCAATACAAAAAGATTTGACAGTAGCTGAAATGAGAAAAGTAGTGTGGAGACTGATATCAAATCACAGATTTTCTATAGACATGGCAATCTCAAAAGAAATTGCAATGCAGAAGTCAGAACCAGCTTACTATGTGAAGTGGTGTTTCATTTTCAGCAAAATATATACTAGTCCATCATATTATTGTTATTATGTCATCATGTTGTTATTTTCATCTTTTGGGGTTTTATATTTTTTCTTTAATTAGAGTTTGATTTGATATTCTCTTAAGAGCTATGAACATACAAAGGTGACCTACAGTTTTATATTTGTACATATATTTTAGTAACGTTATGATAAAAATAGTTTAGGTCAGTGGAAGGGAAGGTCTTCAATAATTTTCCTTCTTTTATAAATGGAAAGTCTTTCTGAAATGCCACCGTCATTTTTTTAATATTCTTAATAATTTGAGGATTTGGTATACGATCTCATTTCCATTTCTTTTCTTTTCCCCCTTCTGTTTTACTTTGAAAAATTTTAAACCTATAGAAAAGTTGCAAGAACAGTACAACGAACATCTTTGCACCTTTCAATCTAGAAAAATTGCAAAAATGTTACCATATTTGCTTTATCACCCTGTCTACAGACAGACTCGCTCTTTTTTTCCCCCTGAACCATTTGTAAGTAAGTGTCAAACACCAGAACATTTTACCCATAAAAATGTCAGCAACTATCTCCTAATAACAAGAAGACTCTCCACAACACCATTACATCACACACCAGAAATTAATATTGGCTTAACAATATAATTTAATATGCATTCTATATTCAAATATCTCAATTGTTTGAAAAATATCCTGACTAGGTATTTATTTACTTAGTTTTGCTCAAGGGTCACTCAGTGTATTTAGTTTCCATGTCTCTGTTGTTTTATATAACAATTTCATAATACTGTTATTCTTGAAGTATATGAGATAGTTATTTTGCAGAATGTTCTGCAAGTCTGAATTTGTCTGAATATTTTCTCGTTATTATGTTCATGTTAAATATTTTTGACAAGAAATACTGTAAAGGTGATGGTCCTTCTTGTATCACATCAGGAAGCATATAACGTTTGTTCCAAAGATGACGCTAAATTTGACTGCTTAATTAAATGCCCCCACGGCCTTGTCAATGTAAAGAGAATCTGTTTCTTTCAACCTTTGGGCCAAACTATGCTACTTAACACAACCATTAAGAGGAATGCTAATACAGAACAATTTCCACAATGAATAATTTTCCTGTAGAGACACTAAAAAAAAATGTATGGAATAGATGTAGGAGTAAGTTATTGAAGTTAATGTTTAATGAAGAGTTTGTTATCTTTATTAAAGTAGACTAAAACAACTGTAACCGATATGTCAAAGTTTTTAAGTAGAATTTATGACACAGCCATTCTAGACTATGTTCTAAAAAGCAAGAAGACAAAGAAGTAGTCTTAATCCATATACAATATGGTCAGTCAGAGATCAAACTGAATTTCAGAAATCCTGAACTCTATTTTCAGGCTTCCCAGAAGGCTTATAAAAGTTCTCAACGTCCTAGCTTTTGGATATCACCATGATGGATTTGCGGTAAGAAAGTAAGTTGGAGAAATCCTTATAAAGTTTTCCTTAGCCAGGGAAAATAACTTCTGAGTATTTAAAAACACACAGGTCCACTGGTTACTGATATTTACTTCATATAACTATCATTATTAATTTAAAAAATAATTATATGATTTTTTTACTTCCTTTAAGTCTTTGTTGGTATCCTAATACACCACCTTAGAGATCTGAGAGAAAGCTTATTTTTGGAAAAAGAAAGATTAAGCAAGTATACGTTACATAATACAAGTGCATATGGAATACTTGGTAAGCATTTCCTTTTAACATCTGTTCTAAATTTCATTGTTAAATCTTTGTGCATCTTTTGAGAAAGAATCAGAGATTGTCACTGCTTATTTTTACTGTATACAATGAGCCCTGGGTTCCAGCCTACTAAAACCTTAGAAAGATGTACTAACTTTAGTGCACTGCTGTATACTCTTTATGAATCACTCCTCTAATCCTTACCAATCTGCAAAAGATATAAAAGCAATTGTGATAGTCCTCTAGTGTCACAGAAGCAGCAGTTACTGACCTGTACATTAGATGGAACTGCAATCATCAAATCATCACCAGTCAAAAACAAATGAAAACAGTCTCGAGTTCCACATGTAAAGAGCTTGTAAGGTGACACTCTATCCTAACAACAACTAAAAGGTGAACAGACTAAAAAATCAACAACTCTTCTGGGATCCAAATGAGAGGTGAGGGCCCAGATCAAACCTCTGTCCAAAGATTGGAGAGAAAGACAGGCAAATACAGGGAGCCACAGCTTATCAGAGCAGAGATCCATGAGGATTTTTCATGAGGAAAAATTGCCATGGGAAAAATCTGAACTGCAACTGATGAATTACTGGAGGCTCAGCGTGGACAAGTCAGAGAGTGAAAAACACCAGGGGGACCCAGTCACAGGAGTCCTCCACAATTTTGTCAGATTTCTTTCCAGGAGCTAGATCAGGTTCTCAAAGTGGAACACAGAAGATTTTTAGAGCCGTGAAAATACTCTGTAAGGTACTATAATGATGGATAAATGTCATTATACATTTGTTCAAAGCCACAGAATGGACAACACCAAGAGTGAAACTTAAGGCAAACTATGGACTTCAGGTGATATGGTGTGTCCATGCAGGTTCATCAATTTTTAAAAAAGTACCACTCTGGATGGGGGATGTTGATAAGGAGGGAGGCTATGCATGTGTAGGGGCAGGAGGTATATGGGAAATCTCTTTATTTTCTTCTGAATGTTACCGTAAACCTTCTTAAAAAAAGAAAGATAAAAATCTTGGTCATGTACATTTTCCCAAAATTAAAAAATGAAATCTCAGTGAAGAGAAAGCAGAAACATTTATAACAAAGTCCTCCCTTGCCTGAGTTACTTGGAACCACACCAGGATATAAAACACACTAAAGTAGAGCTGCTCCAGTTACAGCCCAAGAACAAACAGGAGCCCTTTTTACTACGCCTCTTCTTTTCCTATCCACCTGGTCTTTATTTCCAGCTGCCATCTCTTAAGGAATCTAAAGAAATCGAATTTGAAAACAAATAATTGTATTGATCAATATGAAAAATTATTCTTTATTTGCCTTACTTCGCAGAGAGAGTATATTAATGAATTTTTAATGCTTAATTCCAAAACTCATGAGCAAATAAAAACTTTTACAAATCACTACTACCACCAAAAATGAAAAACATTCCAATTCAACACATCAATAACACCTATTTGTTTCCAATAACGTCTACCTGTATATATATGTTCATGATTTCTTGACTCAATGATCTCTGACGGAAGAAAATGTGTTGCCCTAAAACAGTTTCCCCAGTGCTGTCTTTCGATTAGACTGCCAACATGGAAAATAGTGTTGAAATCTTCATATTCACTAATAGGACCCAGTACAATATTCCACACACAGACATTAGTGGCTAAACAATGATATCATTGGGAGATGCAGAAAAATACATATCAAATGTAGAAAAACGTTTTAAAATTTGTTTGCTATATGAATTTATCTGAAAGTATACACAACAAATTACTTGTGGTAAACATAGTTATAACATTACTGTAAAAAAAGATCAGAGACACATATAAACCACACTATCTAAAATATTCACAGTGGCTTTTAAGATATTAAATAAGCACCAGCTGAGAGGAAAAATTCCTGGTCTCACAGTTTTGTCTGCTCAGGAATCACTTTCTATATAATAAAATATGTGCTGGTTACCAGGGAAATTTAAGGATTTATTTTCCTCTTCTATTTAGTAGGTGATATTAAAAAAAGGTTAGAATTGGAATTTTATAATATTGTTCAAACATAACAAATCTAAATCTAAAGGCAATATCTTCCAAATCTTAGTAGCTTTTAGAAATGTAAAACCTAGCATGCCCACACTAGAGAGAAATAAAAGCACTGAAATGCATAGTCACAACGTAGCACAAAATTAATTCCTCATTGTGGCCTGACTGTTAAGTTTACATCACCAAACTAAGCAGCTGCAACAGTTTGTGAACATAGTAAACATTTCTTTTGTGAGAATTAATTTCCTTCAAAGTTTACTCATCTGCTTTACTTCAATCTCTCTTCACACAATTATGCTTTAAGGAGTCAATGAAAATAACGCTAAGTAATGACTAATGAACATTAGAGATACTTAAAATTTAATTTTCATTACTAGAAAGGCATTAAGTGAAAATTTAAAAATCCATGTAAGGCATGTAAAAGTTATAAGTCTATAGATTTATTTTAAAAACCTGGAAACTGGTTATCAAAAGTGATGGTGGCAGGAAAGAACTGAAAAAGCATAAATGGAACACTGCCACAGCAGGGATGCTTTCTGTGAATATCCTCAAGCAAAGATTTATTCTGGGAAACTGGCAAAACATTTGGAATCAAGTCTGATAAACAAGGATAGGAATCGATGCTTGATTTTCTTTGAAAAGAAGAACAGAATAAAAAATAATTTTACATAAATAATCTATGTGTGATTGAAAAGAATATGAATGTGCCTACTTGACAGATTTTTGTCTGCTATATACTTGTTAGCTTTGTTGTTGAAATTTCTCCTTTAATTTCTTCAATGATCTATTGGTTGTGCAGTGGCATGTTTTTTGCTCTCCACGTTATCTGTCACTTTCCCAGCTTGTTTCTTGTAGTTGTTTTCTAGTTTCATAGCATTATGGTCGGAAAAGATTCTAGATATGATTTCAAGCTTAAATCTATTGAGGCTTGCCTTGTTTCCCAACAATGGTCTGTCCTTGAGAATGTTCCATGTGCATTTGAGAAGAATGTGTATTCTGCTGTTTTGGGATGGAATGTTCTACATGTGTCTATTAAGTCCATCTGGTCTAGTTTTTTGTTTAATTCCACTATTTCCTTGTTGACTTTCTGTCTGGATCACCTATCCATTGATGTAAGTGGGGTGTTGAGATCCCCCACTATTATTGTGTTGTTGTTAATTTCTCCTTTTAGGCTTGTTAATAGTTTCTTCATATACTTTGGTGCTCCTGTGTTAGGTGCATAGATATTTGTAAGTGTTACGTCTCCTTGGTGGATTGTCCCTTTTATCATCATATCCTGCCCCTCTTTGTCTCTCATTGCCTGTTTTATCTTGAAGTCTACTTTCTCTGACATAAGTATGGCAACATCCACTTACGTTTGTTTGCCATTAGCTTGCAGTATTATCTTCCATCCCTTCACTCTGAGCCTGTGTTTGCCTTTAGAGCTGAGATGTATTTCCTGGAGGCAGCATATTCCTGGGTCTTGTTTTTTAATCCATCCCACCACTCTGTGTCTTTTGAATGGAGAATTCAATCCATTTGCATTTCAGGTGATGACTGGCATTTGAGGGCTTATTCCTGCCATTTTATCACTTGTTTTGGGTTGTTCTGTATTTCCCTTGTTTCTTATCCCACGTATTTCAGAATACCAATTCAGTCTGGTAGTTCTCTATGATTGTATTCTCAGTTTTCTCTTTATTTATCATTTGTGTCTCTGTTCTGATTATTTGTTTAGTTGTTACCATGAGGTTTGTATAAAAAATCTCATAGATGAGACAGTCTATTTTCTGATAGCCTCTTATTTCCTTAGTCTAAGCAGGTTCCATCTCTTTCCTCTTCCACTTCTAAGTTTTTGTTGTCACAATTTATTCCACCTTGTGAGTTTGTGGTTAAAATGACAAGATTATAGATATTTTTGATGTTTTCCTTCCCTTTATCTTTAATGTTATAGTGAAGTGTTTTCTAACCTGTTCTGATAGAGAGCTGCAATTTTCTGATTTTGTCTGTTTATCTCCTTGCTCAAGGTTGCTTTTTTTTCTTCAGGCATGAGGGCCTTCTTAATCATTTCTTGTAGAGGGGTCTTGTGGTGATGAACTCCCTTAGCTTTTGATTATCTGGGAAAGTTTTTATTTCTCCATCATATCTGAAGAATACTGTTGCTGTAGAGAGTATTCTTGGCTAAAAGTTTTTGTCTTTCAGAATTTTGAATATATTATTCCACTCTCTGCTAGCCTGTAAGGTTTCTGCTGAGAAATCTGCTGAAAGCCTAATGGGGTTCCTTATTTTCTTCTGTCTTGCTGCCCTTAATATTTTTCCTTTGTCACTGACTTTTGCCGGTTTTACTACTATATGTCTTGGAGAAGGTCTTTATACATTGATGTAATGAGGAGTTCTATTAGCATCTTTTACTTGTATTTCCAGCTCCTTCTCCAAGTTTAGGAAGTTCTCAGCTATTAGTTTTTTGAAGAAGCTTTCTGTTCCATTCTCTGTCTCTTCTCCCTCTGGAATATATTTAATCCTTATGTTGTATTTCCTAATTGAGTCAGATATTTCCCTGAGAATTTCTTCATTTCTTTTTAGCCTTAGAACAGTTCTCTCTCCTTCTCCACCTGAAGCATTTATATATTTGTGTCCTCTAGATTGCTAATTCTGTCCTACATAGTGTCAGCTCTTTTATTCAGAGAGTCTAGATTTTTCTTATCTCATCCATTGTGTTTTCACCTCCAAAATTTGATGGCTTTTTCTTTACAGTTTCAATCTCTTTTGTGAAGAATTTCCTCTGTTCATTAATTTTGTTCCTGATTTTATTGAACTGTGTTATCTGAATTTTCTTGTGATTCCTGGAGGCTTTTTTATGATAGCTAGTTTGAATTCTCTGTCATCTAGATTACAAATTTCTGTGCTTCAGGATTGATTTCTGGGTGCTAGTCATTTTCCTTCTTGTCTAGAGTATTAATATATTTCTTCATACTGTTTGATGGCATGACTTGTGCCCTCACATAATGATAGTATCTGGTAGCAGATTACACCTGCGGCCACTGGGGTGGGGAGTAGTCAGGAGCTGTGTATTCTGAGCCTGCCGCCATCCCTTGTGTCTGTGCCTGTCATTTGGAATCTATGCTGATAGGACCTGGTTGTGATTGTCAGCTCCCTTGTTTCCAGCTGCTGCTTTTCTAAAGTACATGTGAGCATTCTGGCCAACTGGCTGAATGAGAGCATCAGGCAAAGGGAGGGGCGCTTTCTTTCACATGTGCAATCCTGGGGGCATTCTTGCTCTGCCCTCACTACCTGCTCTCCTACAGTGCTGTCTTGATGAAGACACCCCTGCAACAGCTTACCCTCCGCTGTATGGGGGGCTTTCCCATAGGCTATGAGGGTACTTGGAAAGCAAAGGCACTACCATGGAGAGCCACCACTTCCTCCTCTTTTCTCAAAGCCATGCACAATCCCATGCCCTCACTTGCTGTCAGGGAGGGAGAGGAGAGATCCCTACTGCCTTCCACTTCCTCCTGGGGGTCCAGCACCTCCATCTTCAGACTTATGACTCTGTGGTTCTCTCAGATATCCTTTGTGTTGTGTGAACGTCCTCTGTTGGTTTATGAATGTCTTTTTCATTGTAACTTAGATGGAAGAGTCTATGGAAAGAGCTCACCGCCATAACGCTGATGTAATTCCAACCCTATTTTTTTTTTAATACTTAAAAGTCTAATTGTTCTCATTGAATATAGCTTCAATAATTCTCTTATTTCATAATATATTTTCATTCATCCCTTTATTCAGTCCTATTGTGCCTTTTAAATATTGGTCTCTCTTTCATACGGCATTTAGCTGAAAATTTTTACATTTTTAATAAAATAACTCAAATCAGAGAGATTTGGTCTTTGAACTGGTAAATTTAATCTCTTTCAATTTACTGTAATCAGATCAATGAAATATTTGAATTTACTCTCAGTCATCTTATTTTTGCTGTTTACTCTGCTTTTTCCATGGCTCTTCATTTCCTTCTTTCCTGCCTTCTATAGATTGAGTTTTCCTTCCAACTGCAGATTTGGAAGTACAGTATAGGTTCTATTTCTATTCTTTAATGATTATGCTTAAAATTTTAGAATGCATAGGGGCTGGCCCCGTGGCCGAGTGGTTAAGTTCGCGCGCTCCGCTGCAGGCAGCCCAGTGTTTCGTTGGTTCGAATCCTGGGCGCGGACATGGCACTGCTCATCAAACCACGCTGAGGCAGCATCCCACATGCCACAACTAGAAGGACCCACAACGAAGAAGATACAACTATGTACCGGGGGGCTTTGGGGAGAAAAAGGAAAAACTAAAATCTTTAAAAAAAAAAAAATTTTAGAATGCATATATTACTTTAAGGACAAAATTAATTAATATTGTTACAGAGACAATAAAAACCTAGATTGCTTTACATTTCATCAATACTCCTCCAAAACCCAGGTTACATTATTATTGTCCAGATTTTTATTTCCATCTTTTTTAAAACCCCAAAATTAGTCGATTTTTTCCATTTTATTGTTGTTCACAAGATTTCTTTCCTCATATTTTATTCAATTCTTAAGGGTTTTTTTTTTTCATTTATTTCTCTGTGCTAGGGGCAGTGGGAAAAAGTATCCTATACCATGCAAAGAGTGGTTGGAATTCTCACAGGAACAACTCCTATCCACCACTCAGAACCCAGGTTAAGACATTATCTAAATTTCCCCATGTAGATAGGCAGACAATTACAGCACCCAAGGTAGACACGTGCTAGTCTACACCACCCTCTCCCCTCCCACTAACTCCTCAATATCTAAGTCCCTGGATTACTGAGGCCAGGCAGCATAACTTCAGCTCACGTTTACTTCTCTGGTTTCTATATTCTGCTTGTTTCTGATCCTTTGTGATTTCAATACTTTATAAGCTATGCATCTAAAATAATATTTTATGTATTTTATCTAAAATAATGTTTATCTAAAATACAAATGTTTTTTGACAGACAATTTTCAGTTTATCTGGGCAATCATATTGTTAAGACCAGAACGTCCTTTTGCGTATCTAATTACTTTTATTGGTGTAACTATCTGAAGCAAGTTTCAAAACAAAAGACTGATTAACCCCCAACTCACGTCAAGTAACTAATTTTCTGGTGAATTTCACAACTGTCCCTCCATTTCCAGAGGCACTTTCATCCAACCCATGGTACAAATCTGAATTTTACCCAGTGTTTCAGAAGTATTAAGAGTCTTTAGTAGGAATATTTTAGGTAGACTCCATGCAAGTATATGATTGAAAAACTAATCTAAAATGGAGAATTTACATGCAAAATGTAGATTTGGGGCTTAGCCTATTTCATGACTTTCTTTATGCCATTTTTTAAAGAGCCATAATGGTTCCCAGTTCATGTGGAAAAATAATGCTTCTTTTCCTTTTACTGGACACACTTGGTCCTTACATTTTGCTCAATGCCATTAGAAAAGAAACAATATTTTAACGCAATTACATTCATTAGACAAACCAATCCTTCTTACAAGGACATAGAAAGGACTTCATCATTTAGCACCAATCTACATTTCCAAATTCTTGCTCTACCAATTCAGGAAGCTGTAATTATTTTCAGCATAGCTATTCTTGTCCCAGGGGAAGAGAGAGGAGTAGACATGAAAATGACCTGAGGAGCAATTTGAACATACAAATGCTTTATCTCCTCTCTAAAGATTCTAATTCAGTAGGTTTCAGATAGGGCCCAGACATGAATAATTTTTCAGTTTCTCAAAAAAGATTGATATGTGCCTCAGATTAAAGAAACACTGTTCTTATGTGATTTTTCACAGTCTTATAATTTATTTATCTATCTATCTTATCTAACAAACTGTAACATCCTTGAAGGAGAGAATTATTTTTTTTATTTTTGTATGTATAGTAATAAGTATAAAGTTATCTAAAAAACTAAGTGTTTGTAAAGTTAATAACTGAATCATATAATCCTGATAAAAAGAATTCCAGATACCCTGATTAGTGGGATAGCGGAAGAAAAAAAAAGTTGCTTTTTCTTTTAGAGTGGTACATGATCAAGCTCCCGTAAGTAAATATTATTTGCTTTCCTTCTAGGGACTATGAGAAAACTTTAAATATATATTCCACATTGTATAAGCAGATCTACAGTTAAAGTGGAGAGTACAAAATGCCCTGAGTATATGTGCTTATGCTTATCAGTATCACGGCATTTTATTTGTAGATCCAGAGCACACTTGCGTATCACTCAACTGCTGGTCTTACAGAATGACCACGCTTCCTAATATTGCCATTCCCTTTCCACGTACCTTCTAATATGTTTTTATTCAGAATCCAGTATTCTAGAGTTATACAAAATCAAGTGGGTGGTTTACTTTTTATTTTCTGCAATTTAGATCTGGTATAGATCAATCTTTCTATATCCATTCATCCATCATCCACCAAACCATCTGTCCATCCCTCCAGCCATCTATCAGTAGGGTTAACATCTTACACTCATCACAGTGTCTGAGTTAACTAAAATGCAGCTTTTGGTTGTCCAAAAAAAATCTGTCTTCTTTTGTAAAAGATTTTTTGGGTGGATATAGAATTTTGGGTTAAAATTTTTTTTCACCCCTTTGTGTGGGGGCTCCACTGATTTCTGGCTTGTATAGTTTATGATAAGTCTGTTATAATTTCTATCTTTTACTGTACATAATATTTCTTTTACTCTGACTGCCTTCAAGATTTCTTTTTTTTTTTTTTTTTTGAGGAAGATTAGCCCTGAGCTAACATCTGCCAATCCTCCTCTTTTTTCCGAGGAAGACTGGCCCTGAGCTAATATCAGTGCCCATCTTCCTCTCCTTTATATGTGGGACGCCTGCCACAGCATGGCTTGCTACGCGGTGCTATGTCCACACCCGGGATCCGAACCGGCAAACCCCAGGCCGCTGAAGTGGAACGTGCGCACTTGATCGCTTTGCCACCAGGCCAGCCCCTCAGTACTTTAACTATTATAAGACTAGGTATTTTTGGCCTGTTTTAGTTTTTATCCTGTTTGAAATTCTACGAACTCCTTTATCTGTGGTTTGTTATCTTTCATCATTCTTGGAAAATTCTTGGTCTTTATCTCTTCAAATATTTCTTCTTTTTCTCTCATTCTACAACTCCAATTACAAATGTGTTTCATTGTTTAATATTGCCCAATATCTCTTGGCTACTGTGTTCTGTTTTTTCCTCCCACTCTCTTCTTTTGTGTTTCATTTGGGATAATTTCTGTTGACCTACCTTCAAGTTCACTTAGTTTTTTCTTAGTTTGTATTTAATCTGCTGATAAGCACATCAAATAATTCTTCATTTTTGCTATCAAGATTTCTATTTCTAGTATTTCCATTTTACTTTTTCAAAATATTTTCCATCTCTCAACCAAAACTCTTCATCTTTTCAAGCATGTTGTCTACCTTTCCCACCAGATCCTTTAACATATAATCAGTTTTTTAAAAATTTCTGTCTCATACCCCAACTTCTGGGTCATCTATAAATATATTGATTCCTTACAGTCTTGGCAATGGGATGCTCACTTTTATTTGCGTGCCACGTACTTTTTTATTAAATGTAAGCAATCATGAAGAGAATAGTAGACATTGAGGTAAAGGTATTTTTCCCTGGAAATGCACACACCCCTTTCTGTCAGGCCATTAGTGTGAGGGGATCAATCAATCTAGTCAGTCGTTGAGCTGCATTTTGGTTTTGGTTAAGTTCGCTGTTGAATATACCACAGGCTTCAAATTTTTCCAGCAAGGAGCCATCGTCATGTCGTGCTTAGTGTAGTTATGGAGCACAGAAATTTCTCTCAGTATTCCTGTTCTACCCTTACTTTTTAGCCATTCTTGCCATGTCTGAGCCTGAGAGAAGGTCTTTCTCTATGCTACTTTTCCTCCCTCAGAGGTAAATGCCTCTTGCTTAGTTTTTTTTGGTGCTGGGATTCTGCTTGGAGTAGGGGTTCTCAGTTCTTCTGGCCCATCCTAAGTCTTAGGCATGCCCTATAGGCCTGAGCTTCCAGGACAGGCCCTTGTTAGCATTCCAGCCCTTCACCATCATGGCAGCCAAATTCTACGTAGCATCTGAGGCAGGTCTAAGGCAAGAGAAAGTTTCAGGTCACTCCATCAGTCATAGTTGATCTCCGCTTTGTACTGACACAGGATCCTGGGCCCAAGAAGTTTTCTTGCTCCTCTTCTACTAGCTTAAAGGTCTGCTCCATAAGAAAAGAGGGTCCAGAGAAAAGAGTGATGTTTTATGCTGGTCTTTCAGCTGTAACTGATCACACTTGGTGAACTCCTGCATGCCAATGATGGAAGCTATTGCCCTGCCCCATTCATTCTTGTCAGCAGCCAGTGGTGGGCTGTGGAGAACAGTTTACAAGTAAAGTGCCTTCTCTTGTGTTTCGGGCTTCCAGTTATTCTACACTGATATGCCAGCCCACACTTGGCCTTTAAGGATGCATTTAAATTTTAGCTCATTTCTTCTTACCAGCCTCTGTGGCAGCTACTACTACTTCTTGTCGTCTGCAAATGGTGAAACAGTTCATGTGTCCCATCTTTCCTTGTAAGGGCTTGTCATTCTTTCCCATGCCTTATGACCTCAGCTCTCTGACGGATCAAGAAAAGTTATAATTTTGTAGTTCATACAGCTTTTTCTGTTTTTAAGATGGGAGTAACATTTTCTGGTGGCCTTCTATATACCAATGTGCATATCTTTCAAGAGTATTTCTTGTCACATCTACAGAACACACATTGTAAATTCCTGCATACTTACAAGAAAACTACACTGATCCTGCCTGGTGCAGTGTTCCTTCTCATTCACATGAGTCTATGACAGTAACAGTTCAATCTTTCCTTGTTCACTTTGTAGTAGCATCTTTTAAGTATCCTGGCTAGGAAATTTTAATATATATAGGCAACCTTAGTCTCACACTCAGCTGTCTCCTTGACATCAGTATCACTATATATTCAGTTAGAAATAAAGTCTGATAAAATGATTGGGGAAAAGAACAAATACAAGGCAGTCAATTCTAAGCTGCTAGAATAACAATATTTTGTCAGCAAAATCTCAGATATTGTTAACTTGATTAGTAATCAGAAAAAGGGGTTTACTCAATTTTCTGGCATGACAGAAGAACTGTACAGGCAGAGTTGACAAGAACTGAAGACTGAATTGGTAGCAAGGAAAAGAAATCAGGAAACGTATGTGTAAGACCATGGGGAAGAGACCCAAACATCGGTTTGAGAACCATTGGTAAGGGCAGAGTGGCAGGTAGAACTAGAGAAAAACAGAGAGGAAAAAGAAGAGGAAGACGGGGAGGCAGAAAGAGAAAGAGGGAGACTGATACAAGAAGGGAAGGAGAAAGGTAAGAAAGGTGAGAGGAAAGGAAGAGTATGGGAGTGAGAAAGAGAAGGGGACGGGGCTGGCCCCGTGGCCGAGTGGTTAAGTTCGCGCGCTCCGCTGCAGGCGGCCCAGTGTTTCGTTGGTTCGAATCCTGGGCGCGGACATGGCACTGCTCATCAAACCACGCTGAGGCGGCGTCCCACATACCACAACTAGAAGGACCCACAACCAAGAATATACAACTATGTACCGGGGGGGCTTTGGGGAGAAAAAGGAAAAAATAAAATCTTTAAAAAAAAAAAAAAAAGAAAGAGAAGGGGAAAAGGACAGTAGGGAAAAAGGAAAGAGGGAAGAGGAAAAGCAAGAAGAAGGAGAAAAGAAAAAGAAAGGGAGGAACAGAGGAGAAAGGAAAGGAAGGAAGTGGAGTTGAGAGAGAGAGAAAGAGAATGTGAGTGAACACGTGCACATGAAAGAAAGAAGTTTCTGAGATTCTGAACTTCTTTCTATAACCACAATGGCTCTATAATAGTAGAGTCTAGGTTTTCAGATGCACGTATGACTCTATGAAAAAACTTCACATCTTACTGAAACTCCCTCATTTATGTCATAAAAATACACACTTCTTTACAATCAAGAATATTTTATCTTTTCATTTAACACTGTGCAATAATTCATTTAAAGACTAATCCAGGGGCTGGCCCCGTGGCCGAGTGGTTGGTTTCGCGCACTCCGCTTCGGCGGCACAAGGTTTCACCAGTTTGGATCCTGGGCACGGACATGGCACCGCTCATCAAGCCATGCTGAGGTGGCATCCCCCATGACACAATTGGAAGGACCCACAACTAAAAATATGCAACTATGTACTGGGGGGCTTTGGGGAGAAAAAGGAAAAGTTAGAAAAAAAAAATCTTAAAGACTAATCCGTCAGTTAAAACATTTAGCAGTTACTTTTTGACTATTAATAACCATTCATCGACTCTCTACCACCTACAACTATCCACCTTCATCTGCCCCTAAATTTACTTCAGGCAGATTCAGAGGCTTGTAACATCTCACATAAAACAATACTGAAAAATTCTGCCTTCATAAATTTTAAATCAATGCCTTAAAATTTTCATAATGTATTTGCTAGAGTTGTCATTTGTAACATATTTAAATAGTGACATTTTAAAATACGAATTAAGTATATCTAATGAAAGCTAAACACCATAGTGATCTGATGTTCAACATCATCCATCAAAAAAAATATGAACAAGCTATTCTTTCATAATGGAAAATGCTACATAATCTTTTCCTTAAATTCGTATCTTCATTCCCCTTGCAAATAAAATTTATCCAACTGATTTTATGCTTTTCATAGTCTGATTTAGCATTCTCTCCTCTGAAAAAAAGATATGTATACACATACAAACATTAATTTCATTTCCTGTGACCAAGACATTTTTTTCCATTTGAGTTACCATTAAAATTACTAGTAACATACAACTGATAAAAAAAATACAACAAATTTTGATAATTATTAAACAAGTAGTATTTTACTGAAAAAGTCTTCGTAAGATGGTTGTGGCATCCCCTCTCCCTCTGCCCTTTGTCCCAGCTTCATTCTGGTAACTGTAAATGAATTATTACATACTCTTAGAATTCCATTCTTATTGTTCAGCATTAATTATATTCCCATTGATCATTTTTATATTTATATAAATATAGTCATAGAAACGGAAAATTTTCTCACAGTAATGTCACTCGATTTTTTAAATCCCAAGTTTATCCCCAAAATCACATAGTAAGCTATTACCAAAAAATACTTTTAATGATCTGCCATCTTGATTAGACCATCCTTCAATTTTACTAAATGAAAAGAATTGGAACCAATCTTTCCTGTTACCTAGTAATTAAGAGTAATTAAAATCACAATTTTTGCAAAGTACTGAAATGGTTTTGCCAAAGTCAAATCAAATGTACCAGGACCACAATCCCTCATCCCAAGCACCTGGGGCAGATGAGTTCCATATTTCTGAATTTTTCAGATTTTGAAAGGAAATAGGCTTTATATTAGGCAAGATTCCCAAGAAGGCTTGTTAGCACCTTGTAATCAAAAATATTAATAGTTTTGCTGGAAAACTTAACAATTTTTTTTTAAGGATTGGCACCTCAGCTAACATCTGTTACCAGTCTTTTTTTCTCCTTCTTCTTCTTCTTCTCCCCAAAGCCACCCAGCACATAGCTGCAAATTCCAGCTGTAGATCCTTCTGGCTCTGCCACATGGGATGCTGCCCCAGCATGGCTTAATGAGTGGTGCCAGGTTGGTGTCCAGGATCTGAACTGGCGAAGCCCTGGGCCGCCAAAGCAGAGCACTCAAACTTAACCTCTCAGGCGCGGGGCCGGCCCCAATGAACAATTATACTAAGTGGGATATACAAAGATAAGTAGCTCCACTCTAGATCTGCTCATGTCCTCAAATGAGCAATGAATTTCTGGTACTCAGGGCTTTGTGGATTTTCAAAATGTAGATAATGGACCACAGACCAGTATTAATTATACTTGTATGAACATATTTTCAAAAGAGGTTGCAAAAAAACAAAATACTGTCATTCTAATATAACTTACCCAACAAAGTATTTTGGAGGCACTATTTTACTTTTTGCTTTAATATTGTTTCATGTTTTAAATATATTTTTTATCAAAACCTTCCCAAGGCAGATTTAGCTCATTGATTTATATATAAAGAACGACTAGATTTAAGGTCATATTATCTTTTTCAATTGAAAAAAAAGTGTTAATATGCATCCCTGCAAACACCTCACTTCTGAATTCTGATTCTATGATAGATTAATGAATAAATAGGGTGTAAAGTTTATTGACCAAGAAGTCAAGAAGATCCACGCTCAATATTTGGTGCTAACGGGCTCTCTGTTTTGCTCCCATGGGACTTGAGAAAAAGAAACAATGCATATATTTTTTTGATACTACTCAGAAGGAAGAAGCCCTTTAAAGAAAAAACTTCACCCACTTCCACTGTTTCACTCAATAAATATCTAAAGTAAAAGCACTATAAATGGTATATATACTTTTTCTAATGGCATGTTTCATTCAATAGAAATATCTATAAGACAAAGAATGACAGGAAGTTACTCTAGTAACAACATTTAGAATCATCCCTTTGTTTGATAGTCCTAAGGTCTGCACAACCTGGAATAAGGTACCATACTAAGATTCATGATGATGAGAGCTATGTTTTCCTTTGTAAAACAGGAGAAAAGTTATTATAAAAGTTGAAGTGGAAAAGGAGAACTGGGATGACACTTTAAGCTTCATTATCAGGCATATCAACTTACATATGAAATTTGAGGATCTAAAAATTATTTTTCTTAACTCCATAAGTTTCTACACACGCCTTGAATATTTTCAGTGTTCAATCAAGGTTTTCTTACTCTGGTTTGAAGATCTTTGCTTTAAGATTACATGTCAAGTATTTAAGTATGTCTTTCCATACGTGAAGTTTTTTTGTGTGTGAGGAAGACTAGCCCTAAGCTAACATCCATTTCCAATCCTCCTCTTTTTTGCTTAAGGAAGACTGTTGCTGAGCTAACATCTGTAGCAATCTTCTTCAATTTTTTTGTATGTGGAACATCACCACAGTGTTGGTTGATAAGTGGTACGCAGGGCCACACCCAGGATCTGAACCCATGAACCCCATGCATGGAAGTGGAGCAAGCGAATTTAACCACTATGCCACAGGGCCAGCCTCAATATGCGAAGATTTTTTAAAGCATGTCTATAGAGGCAGTAGTGTAATTTTATGTAGATTTTTTTCTGTGTTTTCAAACAAGTGGAAACAAGTGAAGGTGATATATTGGCTGTAAGTACACTGTTAATCCAAATGGAATGATTTTTTATAAACAGAAGATAATTAGTTAGAGCCTTGATAATTACATAGAGAAGTTGCCTTTATTCATTTAATATCACAAAATTTCACAGAACGGTGAATTAATCAGCCATTGCCACAAAATTGCTATGTAATAAATTATTCCAAAATTGAGTGGCTTAAAACCTTCATTTACTCTCACTGATGTGAGGGACAGCTTGGGGTTGACTGATTTCAACAGGGATTGTTTTAGTGACTGGAGGTTGAATGATTTGGCTGGGGAGAGTAGGTGCTGCTCCAAGTGTGGTCTTTTTCCCTCCCCCTGGGACCAGCAGCTAGCCTGAGCATGGTCTCCTCATGGTGATGGCAGAGGGGCAAGGGCAAGCAAGCCCACTTGCGCAAGCACATTTTAAATTTCTGTCAATGTCACACCTAACATCACTTGGGCCAAAGCGAGTCACATCGCTAAGCCCAGAGTCAAAGGGTGCAGTTGTTTCCCACAGCAGGAAAGCACTGCTTCATGGCAAAGCACATAGACACAGGGAGGGGTGAAGAATTGAGACCATTAATGCAACTTACTATAAATATTAAAATCTAAAACACATCTTTCAGCATCTTACAACAATAGCTTAATATTGAATCATACAGACCAATGAAATTGGCTCTGTTATTAAAATAAAATTAGCAGAGTCTAAAACGTGGTTTATATAGCTTAAGATTAATTCAGAACCACCAGCAGAGGAAGTGACTCTTAAAATATTAACAAGTGTAACTTGTTATACATCACAAGTTATACATCAGAAGGTCACAAAAAGATGAGATAATAATCACTAAAAGGAAAGAAAGCTGGCTCATACAGGCTTTCGAGGTCTTAGTTTGTAATACTGACATGGCAATCTATATATTCTCTCTTAAACTAGAATCTCTGAGGGAAAAAAAATAGTCACATTTTATTTAATTCAATTAAGCCCTTTAAGATAATATATTAACCACAGTCTCTGTCTAATGAGTATCTGTAACTCAGATACTAGTGGTTAAATTTTATATTTTCTGCAGCAGTCCTTTTAAATATAGCCTCTTCTCAATATCTTCATTTTAATTTTCTCACCAAAAAAATAATCTGTAAGTTACCTGATTCATCACTCTACGGTGTTTAGTACATTTAAAATAAGAATCCAACCTTGCAAACAGAATGCGAAAACATCAAATCAGTGTTTAAATTCAGAAAAGTTATTTCAATTTTCTAACATGGGTTTTTCAAAAATCAAGTATTTCAAATGACAGATTTACAATAATCTACAAGTCAGTCATACTTAGAACTCAATTTTTTAAAACCTCAATGAGGAAAAACACATTTTCTTTCAGTAAATCACATACATCAGGATTTAAAAACCTTCTCCTACTGAGTGAATATCTGAATAAATAATGGCCATCTTGCTTTACTTTGGCATTGGGCTTATTCTAATAATTCCCTTAAACATAACTCATCCTAGCAGTAGGTGCTTATCGAAAGGAACATGAATGATATAGCTAACCTGAAACTTTAGTGACCTACTGAAAATGGAAACAACAAAAATAGTTTTGATGAAGTCTCAATCCTTATAAATAAAGATTTGAGAGAGATTATCATGTCTGTTCACTTAAACCATTTCCACTTACAACTGCCAAAACATCAGTCAACTTTAAAAAGTTTTCATGGTGATACCTTAAAAGTCACCAAGAAAAAGATAACACAGTTAAAAAGAAAATTCCAGAATTCCTGTTTCTTTGTTGGAAGAACAGTATTGCTTCTCAGTGAATACATTATTAGCATAAATGCCATTCCTGAATCAAAATAATACTAATTTTACCTTTGATTTATATCACTATTTTCTGGGGGAAAAACTGTTATTGCTAACATCTGTTGCCAATCTTCCTCTTTTTGCTTGAGAAAGATTGTCATTGGGCCAACATCTGTGCCAGTCTTCCTCTACTTTATGTGGGATGTCACCACAGGGTGGCTTGACAAGTGGTGCTAGGTCTGTGTCCAGGGTCTGAACCCGCAAACCCCGGGGTGCCGAAGCAAAGCACGAACTTAACCACTAAACCACAGGGCCAGCCCCAAAACTGTTATTATTTTAGAGAATACCTTAAGAGGACCCATATTTCCTATCTGTCATAATCATTACAGTTTAAAAAATTGCAAGATGCTTCGAGTAAGTATGCAAGTAATTCTAATATTCTACTAAAATCACAAATTGCTAGGAGTTTTATTTACTTTAGCCCTACAATGTTCTCCCAAATGGGCTTTAAAGAAGATATATTGGAGAAAAATTGTTTTCCTACTAATAAGAAAATTTCATGTAGTAATCAAGTAACAGATAATTAATAAACAATACCTTTACTTTTATGTTAAAAATATCATCCTCTCTTCTGGTAAAAGCAGGCTTCAGATAATCTCAGGGCTTAAGAATAGATTTTAAATGGTTTAAAATAAAATGTAAAGCCTTTTTCTCAATATTAACCTTGAAAAGGTATTTTAAAATTCCCAGCCTCCTATTTTCAAGGGGTCCATGACTTAGGATTTGATATTTTAAAAGAAATGCTTACAAATTTTTAGTTCAATTCAAGAAACTTTTTATGCTATAAACTCCAGTAACAAAAACCAGACATCTTTCTACATTATGGTGAAAGGTGAAAGAGCAAAATAACAAAGTAAAAGCACAAAGAGAGAAATGAATTAGATGAAGGCAGGCGGGAAGTCTAGAGTGAGCACAATGCATCACTATCCATGTAGGACCCACAGCACCCCTGCGACTGGGAGCCTGACTGTAAATGGTGGGTAGCTCACATATTAATTATCTATTCCTTGTAACCCCAAAAGCAATGTACAGCCCATTCCTAATGCCAAATTCATCATCACAAATAATATTTAACAAGCAACCTCAAGAATATGACTGTACTGCTCTCAGTGGTGAAATAAACATTACAGCTAAAGAGAGAGTGATGTTTTACAGTTTAAAGAGAAATATTTAGATAACAGTCTATGTTCTAAGAAACATTTCAATTCTAAATAAAGATGATTCAACATCAGCCATTGGTACAATTAAAGTTAGTGAATAAAGTAAGGACTACCGGCTTCATTAACGTCTTGCTCTGATACCAACCCCTATTTCAAAGCCAGGAAAAGTAAGTTCTTAACTCATATCAAACCGCATTTGCTGGATAGGGCCAATGACATTCAGCACCCATTCCCACCACCTTAAAGTATTTACAGCCTATGGAAGATGGAAAGTTAAAAACAATATTGCCCAGATCCCCTTGCAGTTATGCTTCTAGATGTGAATTAGACGCTACCAATGGGATGCACTTATGTAAGACTTGAAAGGTAGAAATTTTGTGCTCAATCTGCTTTGGATATTTCTGTTGCAAGCACTGTCGTAAAGATGTGGTGGTTCTCTGCTGTCATGTTCCAGTCTCCAGTCTCTAGTTGTGGCAGTAATGGTGAAAGATTTCTGATCACTTGATTACAGCAATGGCATCATGTTCTTAATCTTGACAGTTCTTGATCTCAATAGTTTCAATGGATGAGAAAGAAATAACAGCTCTCTTGGCCTATATATATATTTATCGTGAGTTAGGAGTCATTCCAGGAAGTTCAGCCTACAGATCTTCAACCCTTCCAACAAGTAAGTTTGGGTAAGAACATTGAGAACAGTGGAAATATGTGACGTTCTGGTCTGAAGCACCTTCCACCCACATGTACCCGCTACACACACACACACACACACACACACACACGAAGCACCTTCCACCCACACATACCCGCTATACACACACACACACACACACACACACACACACACACACACCCCCGTACACCTTGAAGAAATTGAAAAATATTTAAGTAGGCTGACCAAGAAGACAAAAGAGAGAAGACACAAATGACCAGTCAGGAATGAAAGAAGGAGACTACAGTTATTAAAAGGATTATAAGAGAATGTTATGAGCACCTTTACGCCAACAAATAAGAAAATTAAGTTTACAAATTCCTAGAAAACAATTAAGTACCAAGACTGACTTCAAGAAGAAATAGAAAATCTGAATAGACTTAAAAGAAATAAAGAAATTGAATTAGGAATTTAAAATCTTCCCACAAAGTCCAAGTCCAGATGGTTTCACTGATAAATTCTATCAAATAATCAAAGAAGAAATATTATCAGTCCTTTACAAACTCATTCAATAAACAAAGGAAGAAACACTTCCCAACTCATTCTATGAGGCCAATAGTTTCACTATCAAAGCTAAAAAACATCATCATAAGAAAAGAAAGCTACAGACAACTATCCACAAAAACACTTAAAATATTAGCAAACTGAATCCAGCAACATATAAAAAGGATTTTACACAATGGCCAAGAGAGATTTTTCCCAGGAACGGGAGGTTGGTTTAACATTAACAAAACAAAACAACACCAATAACATATCCCATTTTACAACAATAAAGGACATAAACCACAAGATCATCTCAACAGAAGCAGAAAAAGCATTTGACAAAATCCAACATTAACTCATAATAAATACTCTTAGCAAACTAGGAACAGAAGAAAATTTAACCTGATCAAGGATATCTACAAAAAAACTCACAGCTTTTCAAAAGACACAAAAAACACTTAGCTGTGCAGGACTGAATACTTTCCCTCTAAGATAAGGAAGTCCATTCTGCCACTTCAAATCAACATTGCACACGACCTTTAAGCTCATGCAATAAAGCAAAAAGGCATTAATCTCATAAAGAAACAAAATTGTTTTAATTCACAGATGATATGATCCTAAAAAAAGTAGAAATCCACAATAAAACTACAAGAAAAAAATACACAACAGTAGCAAGACTCAAAGATGCAAGACCAATATACAAAAACTGATTGTATGTATATCCATATACTAGCAACAAACAATCAAAAAATAAAATTAAGAAAATTCTATGTACAATATAACTAAAAGTAATAAAATACTTAGGAATAAATTTAACAAGAGAAGTTCAAGACTCATATAAATGAAAATTATGAAACACTGATGTTAAGAAACGGTTAAAAAAGAGACAAAGAAAATTATACACCAATTTATGAATATAGATGTAAAAATACCAGCAATGAAATGCAGCAATTTATCAAAAGAATTCCACTTATGCTCAAGCAATGTTTATTCTAGAAACATAAATATAATTCAGTATCAAAAAATGTATAAGCATAATTCATTATGTCAACAAATTAAACCACATGATTATATCAACTGATGCTGAAAAGGCACTTGTTAAAATACTGAAGTTGCTCCTAGGAAACAGCAAAATAAATGATTTGAATTTAGTAAAGACTTTTCCAAAAGTAGATATCCTAAACAGAAAAAGTCTAAAGCCCTTTCAACTAAATGAAACAGATGGGGGAAGTAACTATCACTATATCACATAACATTGCCTTGTAAGAAGACAATGAAATAAATCTCTGGGAAAGAAACAATACAGCCATCACTTTTGCCTATTATGAAGTATAAATAAATAACCCAAAAGACTCTACTAAAAAGCTACCAGATTTAATAAGAAAAATGTATAACATGCGTAGATAGAATACAAATATCCAAATATCAACAGCTTTTATCTACTCTTAGCAAATAGTACCTAAAATAAGGAATGAAAAAAAATACTTTCTTTAAGATAGTAACAAAACTTATATAGAGAAAAAAATTAACCAGAAAGGCCTATAACCTAAATGAAGTAAACTATAAAATCTCATTAAAAGACAGAAAATAATCCAAACAGAGAGATACCCCATGTAAGCGTGTGGCAAGACATACTATCTTAATGATGTCAGTGGTTCCAAAACTAACAAATACATATAACATAATTCAGATGAGAATCCCAAAAGAATGTTTCCAGAATTGGAAAAATATAAATGTTAAGCTTACATGGAAAAGAAAATGCAAAAATTAACTAAGAAAATATGAAAATTTAAAATAGTGGGACAAAACTGCCTGCCAGAGAGCTGAAGCATTTTTTAAGTAGGTTCCCCTTTTCCAAGAAGGAGAAATTTTGAAGATGCTCATATCTGGCATTTGTACATATTAAATATTGAGAATAACTTCTATTCATAAATGATGGCCAATAGTTAGTGAGTGTGTTTATAAAACAGAACACTAAAACTCAATACACTATTTATAATTAAATGCATGATAAAATATTAATAATGAACATAACTAAACAATATTGAGCACCATATTATTATAAGAGTTTTACACATAGCATCTTTCTTTTATAATCCTCATAAGAGTCCCAAAGGGCTATCTCTATTTTAAGGATAAGAAACTTGAGAAGATAAGTTATTCAACTTGCACAAGCTCACATTTCTAGTCAGTGACAAAACAGGGATTTAAATAAGGGAGTAGTTGGTTCAAATGGAATAAAAGAGCATTTAATCATGAAAAAATATTCTATATGCTAATAAAAAAAGAATTCTACCCACATATACATGTTAGTCTATACTCTCCTCAAATTTAACCATGAAATTATGTCAATATCTAAATGAAATAAACAATAAGTTGAAATAAGGAAAAGATGTAGTGATAAATTAAGATTTAAATTGTGCTCTTCCTTTGTAAAAAGTGATATTGTCCTCATGTTACGGTGCTGGCTTACCTTTTTTTAAAAAAATCTGAGACTATCAACTAAAAAAGAATCAAAGAGATTTCACAATGCAGAAGAAAAAAAAAAAAAGACTCCTGTGTCTATACACTATAGCTTAATTGTTTAAACATCATTATGACCTAAGTTTGTGAGTAAGTAAACATTAGTTCATGCATGCTAAGACTTAGAGGAATAACAACAAAAAAAACTCAACAAATTCATCTCTATGTTTTATTAAACATGGGTGAAGAATACTGAAATTAAGGCACAACAATAAATGAATAACGACGGTATACTACATATACTTCTAATTTAGAGTTTAATGATGAAAACAAAATTTAAACCTACAAAGCAAGCTATTCATTTTAAAATGCTCTTTTATCCTAACCATGATATTCAATCAACATCAAAAGAAGAAAATCTGCTTTCACTTCTTACCTGCACAGCCGAAAGCCAAATGGTACCTGGAAGAGGGGCTGAATTTAACACAGCACACGTTAGCCTTCGCCTCAATGCTTGCCACTGAGTTGTCTAAGTTGGTAGACCACAGCTTCACTAAGAGTAAAGGACAACAAAAACAAAAAGAAATAAACAATACATTAGCAAATGCTTCTGTAAAACAGAAAGTTTGCTTATTGCAACAGCTGTCTAATCTAAAGCATTCTGGTTACTAGGACCAAAAATGTTTAAACTGAACAAATGAAGAACAGAACAATGTATTGAAACCAAGAGAGCTTAGTTTTAAAGTCAGAAAACACCACAGATAATCAACGTATACTGAGAGGTAACATGATCCTATAACTAAGGCATAAAAGACAGGGGTAAAAAGAGCAATCTGGAGATATATGTGCATGTGCTTTAGTATTATTTAAATTCTGTATGTGTGTGTGTAGGAGTAGGGTGACTATATGATTTAACACATGACACTTTTAAGAAACACACACACTTTCATTTGTATGATATATATCAGAATAAAAATGTTATTTAAAAGACTTGGGATACGTTCTTATTTTATCTTTCAATTAAGAATTCCATGATTTTAAAATTTTACATAGGAACTTAGTTACATGATTTAAGTATGTCTAAAGTAATAGATTATGGAATTGGTTAGCTAAACTTTAAAATTTTGTTTTAATATTTGATATTCAGTCCATTCTGGTGGTATCGACTGAGATCTGTAATGATTAGGGTGTGGAAAGCTGACTGATCAGAGCAGGTCAGATGTGGAAGCAGAAGTAGAAAGGTGAGCTGCTGTCTTATAAGCTACCAGAGCAACCATATCATTTCTAAACAAAAATGTCTTAGTAGACACTAGAATACACACATACAATAAAGTTTCAGGATATAGGTTACAATTCTGGTTACACATTAGAATTAATAATAAATATTAACAATAATAACAACAAAAATTTTCCTTCCATCTTTCCATCAGTCCCAATGTCCTATCCAGGACAATACTCACATGGGGTCAAGGTATTGGTGTGGTTTTATGTTTATTTTTGTGTGAGTGAGGAAGAATGGCCCTGAGCTAATGTATGTTGCCAATCTTCCTCTTTTTGCTTGAGGAAGATTGTCACTGAGCTAACATCTGTGCCAATCTTCTTCTACTTTATGTGGGATGCTGCCACAGTGTGGCATGACAAGCAGTGCAAGGTCCGCACCTGGGACCTGAATCTGTGAACCCCAGGCTACCACAGGAGCAAAGTGCGTGAACTTAACCACTACACCACCTGGCCAGCCTCCCAGGTACTAGTGTTTTTTAAAAGCTCTCTGGGTGATTCTAATGTGTATTTGGGGTTGAAAACCAATATTAGGGATGCAGGCATAGCAAAATTTTAGAATCTTTTTACAAATACTAAAACAGTAACCTGTAAATAGGAATGAAAACGGTTCCAACAACTACCACTTCTATGAAACGATACTTCATAGGAATAGAGACTTTCCCTGTGTGAACGGGATAATTTACCTTCTATGAATGGGATTTCATAATAGAGAATTTCCTTAAATATATGTAATCTCTGAATAAAAATTAATCATTAATAAAAGTTATTTACAATCTGATGAATCTATTAGCCGTCCCACAGAAAAATAATATGCTCATTATTAAAATAAAAGAATAAGAGTTCTAAGCAGCAGTATTTGATTTGTCTCATGTTATTTTCCCATAAAAGTCATATGTTATTTCAATCAATATATAATTGTTCAGGCAATTAAGATATACAATTCTGAGATGAGATGGTTAGCTGTAATGAAAAGCCTGCATGTCAAACACAGCATTCATAGATTTGAATATCAAGTGGTAGAGCTGTAGTCGAACAGCCTAGCAGGCCAAAGTTAATCTATGATAAATATTCATGGAGCACCTTACTGTTCCCATAACCCCACTACTAATCACTAAGAACCTTCACAAACAACGGTTCTATATCAGTGTCTTATGACAATTCAGTATCAGTAAGCATAAAAATGAACCTAACATAATGACAGTTAAATTAGAAGTGAATCAGGTCTTTTTTTTACTTCACAGTAATTTTCTCAATGAAGTAATCGCAAACATTTTAAAAACAAATCACAACAGTAACCACCATGATTATAATTTTCAATATTTAAGATATTACAATTCAATATAATTGTATGAGCTATAAGGATAACTAAGGTTTAAAATACTATAAAGATACAGTGAATATACACAACACAGAAAAGGAAACTGCATAAAGAATATAATACACTTTATTAAGGTATTGGTAATCAAACAAGTGCTGTGGGTTAAACCATCTTCCCCAAAAGATATGCTGAAGTCCTCACCCCAGGTACCTATGAATGTCATCTTATTTGGAAATAGGGTCTTTGCAGATGTAATCTAATTAAGGTGAGGTCATATTGGATTAGGATCGGCCCTAAATCCAACGACTGATATAAGCAGTGGGAGACTTCAATATAGAGGCACAGAGTAAAGAAGGCCATGTGTTGAGAGAGGCAGAAATTGGATGTAGCTACATGTCAGGGCACACCAAGAATTGCTATTAACCATGAGAAGCTGGGAAGAATTCTTCCCTAGAGGCTTCAGAGGGAGGATGGCCCTACCAACACTTTGATTCTGGGTTTCTAGCCTCCAGTACTGTGAGAGAATAAATTTCTGTTGTGAAAGCCAGCCAGTTTGGGGTACTCTGTTACGGCAGCCCTAGGAAATTAATACAATAGATATGATGAAATAACATTAAAATCAACTCAATATCCTAAGATGGCATCACAGATCAAAAGGTAAAAAGAGTATAATCTTTTGGAGAAAGTGCAGAAGAAATTAATAAAAGCTTTGGAAGAAAATGTCCAAGACAAAAATAAATGAGATGGTCCTCAAAATAAGGAGACAGTATGTAAATCAATAAGAACAGACCCATTGTTATTTTCTCTTTAAAAGGATGATAGTAAGAATTTCATTGAACTTCAAAAATTATAATTTCAACCTTTATTGTGAAAACTCCCTTTTATAAGAAAAAGTAAAAGTGAATTTAAAAGAAAACACGATCCTCAAGGTGAAGAGCTAAAACAATTAAATCAAACAAAATTCATTTATTTATATATAGTCTCTTTTGATACTTAGTAAAACATCAAAATAGTTCTATATTGCTAGGAAAATCGTGTTGCAATGTAGGAGGCTAAAAATAAAAACAAACCTGTTCTAAATACTATTAAGCAGGCTGTAGGAAATGAATGTTACTTCAAACTAAGTGTTTTAGGGCAGGTCCCGGGGCCAAGTGAAGTTCGCGAGCTCCGCTTCAACGGCCCGGGATTTCACCAGTTCGGATCCTGGGCTCGGACACAGCACCGCACATCAGGCCACGCTGAGGCAGCATCCCACATAGCACAACCAGAGGGACTTATAACTGGAATATACAACTATGTACTGGGGGCTTTGGGAAGAAGAAGAAAGAAGAAAAAAAAAGAAGATTGGTAACAGATGTTAGCTCAGGTGCCAATCTTTAAAAAAAAAAAAAAAAGCAACTGTTTTATACAAGTTTGATTTCTTTAATGTCAAAAGCTAAAGAAAAGATTTTTTCAAGTGGCACCTGAATCTTAAGTCCCATTAAAAAATACCAAATTTTTAAAAATCCAACTACCCTAGAGGATGAGTGAAGTTTATTATCTACTCATCTGTAAAATTTGGCTTAAACGGTCCTTAAGTTCTTTTGTTCAAAATTATTTTTTCCAAAAACAGAACACACTGCATATCTATCATAACAACAGCATCAATTCCAATATGCAGGATTTACGTGTTTCTGAGTTTTTCAGGGAGAGCCTACCACATGTCTATTTGCACCAAAGCTTCCTAAGATGAATTCATTGTAAAAGAAAAAGAAAACAGGCACAGGAGTACGACACAGTAAGAAAACCTGTCTTTAGTGAGGACATGCAAGTATGAGTATGACTGATAGCTCATACTCCTGGACCCACTTCTGAACTACTCTTTAGATGTTATAGAAAACAGAATGAATAAAAAGAGACGGTGTTGTTTCACCAAAAACTACCGTAAACCTGAGGGATATCTGCACTATTTTATAAATCTCTAAGTACAAAAGATTAAACACAAAAATGTGCACTTTGACAATACTGATTATCAAACATAAGTTTCCTTTTAAACTTGATTAAATAGAGAAAACAGGCCTTGTTGTCTTAGTTAGCTATTGTTGCACAGCAAAACTTAGCAACTTAACACAAAATTTACTATGTCACACAGTTTCTGAGGGTCAGGAATCCCCAAGCAGATTAGCTGGGTGCTTTTGGCTCAGAGTCTGAAGGTTCAGAGGTCTCACACAGTTAAGCCGAGCTGGAGGATCCACTTCAAAGCTCATTCAACATTGTTCATAGCATGAGGATTCAGTTCTACACCATCTGGGGTTGTGACAATACGGCTAACGTCTCCCAAACCAAGCCATTGGAAAAAGAACGATGAAGATTGAGGCTGTGGTGTTTTTTATAACCTAATTTCAGAAGTAACACACCTTCACTTCTGCAGTATTCTACCAGTCATGCAGACTAAAGCACTAGGAAGGGAGAGGAACTACACAAGTGTGGGAATACCAGGAGACAAAGGTCACTGGGGGCCATCTGGGACAATGGCCAACAAAAGCCTTTTAATTTCACTTAGATCCAGGGGATATTACACTTAGTAAAGTTATAACTTATAGGAAAGGTAACTGCCTAAAGTTACAAATTACAGGAAAAGTAACTGCTGTCATAATGCTATTTATGTTGCAGTTCACTTTTTAGTCCTCTGATGAAAAAAGAAGTGGAAGCATTTCATTCAGTATGAGTTAACTACAATTAATCTTTAAAATTTACCAAGATTTCAAATGCTTCACTCTTACATTAACTTACACAACTATGAAAAGCTGGAATGAATAAGAACCTGTAACTTCTGCTGTCTTATTTGGAGGAAAAAACTCTTCAAGAATGTGCTTACTCTAATTCAAAAGCAAGATTATTTATTGCAAGCAATTGTTAGGTTATTTAAAAAGGAAAATATATGTCTCCAAAAGAGCTTATAAAATGCCTCATGCAATTCTTTTCTAATTAGCTTGCTACATATTGATGTTTCTTTAACATGCAAATATGTGCATATATATTTGAAAGGAAACTATTTTTAAAATACACAGCATGAATAGGAAAAATATAAGAACTCAAGTTTTTAACTTTGCAATGAAATAATAACTTCCATTAATAAAACTCCATTAAAAATTTATTAAATATAAAATATACAAAATGTTTAATATATTTCTATAAAATATATTAAAAGGAATTTAAAATATTCTCTTACTATAAAATTATCACAAAGGTACTATTTTATAAGTAAAATCACCAGAGAGTGAAGGAATGATAAACGTATTTAAGTAGCAGTAAATAATGCTTTTGAGATGGCCTTAAATGCATTTGAGGCTTTTAGTACCAACCAAGACAGAGTAAGCCCACCACAGCCAACCTCTCTCATTATGAGTTTACTCTAGACAATATCGAAAAAACAAAAAGAAACCCAGAGAAACCTGAAAAGTAAGAAAAAAGGGTCATTTTGGGGAGAAAATTCAAAACTTAAAAGAAGTGACAAATATGAGGCTGAAAATACCATTTTTTTCATCCCACAGCAAGCTAAAGTCAGGACCTTGATCAGCAAAAACTGGGAAAATTCCCTGTGTTTCTGGCCATAAGACTGACAAAAAGGGTCCCTGCAAGCCAAAGGGTTGGGAGTAATCTTCATTTTTTCCATTTTGCCCTTTTCCTCTCTAAACTTTTCCCCATGGGTGGGCCTCAGTCACAGAGCTGCAGCAGTATGAGAAGCTAATACCCAGAGAGAAACTCCATCTCTGTGATCATAAAAAGCAGTAGCTCATCTGTAGAGAAACCCCAACTTTGTTGACAAAGCCTCAGTGAAACAGACTCTAGGAGACAAAGAGTGTGGGAGAAACCTAGAAAAGAAAGCACTGGAGAAGGAGATCCCATAATTCTGTGTATGAACAGGCATAAGCCTTGCAGTCATTTCCAAGCTCTGTTGTGTGTAAGATGGATACAAAGTAGTATAGCAAAGGCTTTGTGCATTGCACTAAATTTGAAAAGATCATCCAATTTCCAGATTAACCTCTGACTGGCAAATGCATTGAACAAATCAATGCAGCACAGCAAAGGCTTTGAAAATTGACCTGACAATGGAACTAGCACCCACAGAAGGCAAGACAGAATTTACAGCCAAAATCTAAACCAACTGATCACCTGCTTAAAAAAACAAAAAACACTCTCCAGAAAATGTCAACAGGACTCAGAGTCCTACAAAATAATATCCAAAATGCCTAAGACACAACCCCAAAATTAGTCAACATACAAAACTCCAGGACAGTGTGAAGAATTTTCAAAGGAAGACACAATCAACCCTAAACTCTAGATATTGGAAGTATGAAACAAATTTTAAAGTAATTATTGTAACTATGCTCCATGGGGTAAAGGTAAACACATTTAAAACTAATGAAAGGATAAAGGTACTCAGCAGAGATAGAAAAACTATAAAAAAAAGAGCCAAATGGAAATTTTAGGGAAAAAATACAGTAATTCACATAAAAGATTCAATGGAATGAATCAATAGCAAAATGGAAATGGACAGATAAAAGAGTCAATGAACTAGAAGACAGAACAACAGAAATTACTTAATCTGAAGAAGAGGAAAAGTATTGACAAGATAAGGACAGAGAGTCTCAGGGACCTATAAGACAAACGAAAAGGTCTAACATTCATGCAACTGGAATCTCAGAGAAGAAGACAAAGAGATTATTGGTGTGAAGAATATCTAAAAATGCAGTTCAAAGGAAAGAATATTAATAGGGATGAAGAGTGACATTATATACTGGTAAAAGGGTCAATCTGCCAAGAATACATAACAATTCTAAATGTTTATGATCCTAACAATACAGCTTCAAAATAAATGAGCAACACAAACAACCTTGCCCCCAGATAACTGAAAGGAGAAATAAAACCAGATTTCAATACTCTTGTTTCATAACCAATAAAACGAGACAAAAAGAAAAATCAGTAAAGATATAGAAAACAAGAAAATCACTATCAACAAGCTTGATCTAATTGACACCTATAGAACACTCCATAAAAGAGCAAAACACAGATTCTTTTCAACGCACTCGGAATATTTACCAAGGTAGATCATATTCTGGACCATAAGACAAATCATAACAAATTTAAAAGAAATAACAATATATAAAACATATTCTCTAACTATAAAAGGATTAAGCTATATATAACAGTAAGATTTCTGAAAATCTTAAGGAAAGTTGGGAAACGTTGAAACACATCTTTAAATAATTCTTAGCTGAACAAGAGAACACAAGGGGAATTGGATGTAGTTTTAAATTGAATGAAAATGTGCAGGATCAGCTAAAATAGTTCTTAAAGGAAAACACATAGAAAATATTTAATTAGAAAAAATAAAAGGCTCAAAGCAATGACATAAACTTCAACCTTAACAAACCAGAAAAAAAGGAGGAAATTAAGCCTAAAAAAAGAAGAAAAAAATCAATGAACAACATCAATGAAACTGAAAATAGAAAAAACAGAGAAAAATCAATGAAATACAAGTTAGATATTTGAAAAGATGAATAAGATAAACAAACGTAATGCCACACTGACCCAAATACATAAATAATAAATGAGAGGACATAAAATATCAATTCCTGAAAGATACAAACTACCAAAGCTCACTCAAGAAAAAACAGATGATTTGAATAGTCCTAAATCTACTAAAAATATTAAATTCTTAGTTAAAACCTTCAAACAAAAAAACTCCAGGTTCACAAAGTTTCAATGACAAATTCTACCAAACATCTAAGAACAAAATGATAACATTCTACACAATTACTTCCCACCATGTCCGCCCACCGGGGGGGGGGGGGATGACACGACACAGAAGAGGAAAATCATTTTATGAAGTTAGCATTATCCCAATATGAAAAACACAAAAAGACATTACAAGAACAGAAAAATGAAGGCCACTACCCCTCATGAACACAGATGCAAAAATCCTCCAAAAACAAAAAATTAGCAAATTAAATCTAGCAATACCAAAAAGATAAACCTCATGACCAAGATGAGGTTTATCCTGGGAATGAGTGTAAGGCTATCTCAAGATTTAAGAATAGATCATTATAGTTCACGATATTAACAAACAAAAGAAGAAAAACATGATCATCTCAACAGACACAGAAAAGGCACAACAAAATTTAACATCCATTCGTGATAAAAATTCTCAGCAAAATAGGAATAGAAGAAAATTTCCTTAACTTGATAAAATATGCCCAATAAAAACCTAAATCTAGGGGGCTGGCCTGGTGGCGCAGCTGTTAACTTCACACATTCCAGTTCTCGGCAGCCCGGGGTTCACATGGCACCCGGGTGCGGAAATGGCACCACTTGGCAAAAGCCATGCTGTGGTAGGCATCCCACATATAAAGTAGAGGAAGATGGGCATGGATGTTAGCTCAGGGCCAGTCTTCCTCAGCAAAAAGAGGAGGATTGGCAGTAGTTAGCTCAGGGCTAATCTTCCTCAAAAAAAAAAAAAAAAAAAAAAAAAACCCTAAATCTAACATTGTATTAATGGGGAAGGACTACAAGCTTTGCTCGCTAAGATCAGGAACAATGCAAGGATATTCACTGTCAGCACTCCCATAAATCATCATCCTGAAAGTTCTTGCAAGTGCAATAAAAGAAGAAAAAGAAATGAAAGGCTCATACATTGGAAATAAAAAAGTATTAACGTCTCTGTTTGCTAACACGATTGGCCCAAGGAATTTCCAAACATAATCTCTTAAAAGCAAAGAGTGGCGTTAGCAAGGTTGCTGAAACACGATATATATTTAAAAAATCAGTTTTTTCTATAAACTAGTAAAAAAAAATGAATGGACACTAATATGTTTTAAATACCATTTCAATAGCACTAAAAACATAAACTATTTAGTTGTAATAATGGGCAAGATCTCTATGCTGAAAACCATAAAACTATGATAAAAGAAATCGAAAAAGGCCTAAATATGGAGAGACAAACCATGTTCATGAAATGTAAGTCTCAATACTTCCCAAACTGATCTATAGATTTAACACCAAATCAATCAAAATTCCAGCAGGATTTTCTGTAGGAACTGACAACTTGATTCTAAAATGTATATAGAAAAGAAGAGGAAGTAAAGAGCTAAAATCATTTTCAAGAACAAGATGGACTCATACTACTTGATTTCAAGACTTACTATAAAGCTACAAATCAAGATAATTTGGTATAGTAAAAGAAGAAACACATAGATTGGGGCCAGCCCAGTGGTGTAGTGGTTAAGTTGGCATGCTCCACTTGGGCAGCCCAGGGTTTGCAGGTTTGGATCCTGAGCACAGACCTACACACCACTGTGCTGGCATCCCACAAGCAAAACAGAGGAAGACTGGCATAAATATTAGCTCAGGGACAATCTTCCTCACTGAAAAAAAAAAAAAAAAGACGAAGAAGAAGAAATACATAGATCAAAGGGGAATCTAAAAAATACACCCCTTTACCAAAATAGACAGATCCAGCAGGCAGAAAATCACTAAGAACACAGTTGAACTCAAAGAACCATCAATCAACTGGATATAATTGATATCTACAGACTACTTTATCTAACAATAGAATACACATTCTTATCAAGCTCACATGTCATTCATCAAGACAGACTATATTCTGGGCCATAGAAGACACCTTAAGCAATTTAAAAAAGTAGCTGGAAAATTCCAAAATATTTGGAGACTAAACAACACATTTCTAAATAATACATTAAAAAGTCTTATTTCTATTCAAATAAGAAATCTCAAAAGAAATTTAAAAATATTTTGAAGTAAAAGAAAATGAAAATACAACAAATATTTGTGGGATGCAGCACTCAGAGGAAAATTTACAGCACTGAATACATATATTAGCAAAGAAAAAAGATCTAAAATCAATAATATAACCTTCCAATTTAGGAAATTAGACTAAATCTAAAGTAAGCAGAAGAAAAGAAATAATACAAATTAGAGCAAAAAACCCAGTAAATTAAAATCAGGAAATCAATAGAGAAATCAAAACCTAGTTCTTCAAGAAGATCAATTAAATCAGTGAGACTTGATGCAATCCCTATCAAAATCCCAATGAAGTGTTTTGCAGAAATAGAATAAAATCCACCCTAAAATTCCTATGGAATCTCAACAGATCCCAAATAGACAAAACAATCTTGGAAAAGGAAAAATTTCCTGATTTTAAAACAAAGCTACAATAATCAAAACAGTATGGTAATAGCATAAAGAAAGACATACAGAACAATGAAGGAGAATAGAGTCCAGAAATAAATCCTCACATATATGATCAAATGATTTTTGACAAGTGTGCTAAGACGTTTCATGGAGAAAGGAGAATCTTTTCAACAAGCGGTGCTGGGAAAACTGGATATCCACATGTAAAAGAATGAAGTCAGATCCTTCCTTTACACCATATACAAAAGTTAACTCAAAATGGATCAGAGACAGAAATGTAGGAGCTAAAACTATAAAACTCTTAGAAGAAAACATAGGGCAAAAGCTTCGTTACACTGATTTGGCAGAGACTTCTTGGATATGACACCAAACACACAGGCAACAAAAGAAAAACAGAGACAATTTGGACTTCATCAATATGAAAAAATTTTATGCATCAAAGCACACTATCCACAAATCAAGTATCTGATAAGGGATTAATATCCAGAATATACAGAGAACTCCTACAATTCAAAAACAAACAAAAAAATCCAATTAAAAAACAGGCACAGGATTGGAATAAACATTTCTCCAAAGATATACAAATGGCCAATAAAACACATGAAAAGACGCTCAAAGTGCTATCATTAGGAAAATGTAAAGCAAAGCCACAATAAGATACCACTTCATACCCATGAAGATTGTTATTATCTAAGTAAAAAGAAAACAAAAGAAAAGAAAATAGGCGTTGGCAATGATATGGAGAAATAGGAATAGTTGGGCACTGCTGGTATGGAATGTCAGTCGTGTAGCTGCTATGGGAAACAGAATGGTTGTTCCTCAAAAAAATTAAATGTATAAGTACCACATGATCCAGCAATTCTACTTCTGAGCATATACCTAGAAGAAATGAAAGCAGGGACATAAAGAGATATTTGTTCACTCATGTTCATAGCAGCATTATTCACAAAAGCCAAAAGGTGGAAGCAACTCAAGTGTCTATCAACAAATGAATGGATAAACAAAATGTGATATATTCATACAATAGATTATTATTCAGCCTTATAAAAGAAGGCAATTCTGACACACGCTATAATATGGATGAACCTTGAAGACATTATGCTAAGTGAAATAAGCCACACACAAAAGGACAAATATTCTATGATTCCACTCAAACGAGGTAGTTAAGAGCAGTCAATTTCATAGACACAAAAGTAGAAAGACGATTGCCACGGGCTGGGTGGAAGGGGATTGGGCAGTTATTGTTCATTGAGTATAGAGTTTCAGTTGTGTGATATGAAAAACGTTCTATGGATTGATGGTGGTGATGGTTGCACAATATGAATGTACTTAATGCCACTGAACAGTACATTTAAAAATGGTTAATTTTATGTTATGTGTATTTTAATACAATTTAAAACGAATAACTTTTTGAAAAATCCCTTCCTACTTAAAGTGCTTAGAATGGCTTTTATTTTCCTGATGAAGACTCTGACCAGTTACCACCTTTGAACAAATGTTAACCTTCAGTACAAAAACACAAGTATTCAACTCAACAAAGGCTATCCCTAGTATATTATGAAGAAAAAGGACGTTTAACATTAATTAGTAAAACACTGTATTCAAATATCAATTGGAACATGATGCTCTAAATAATTTAGAAACTTAAGGATAATTTCTTAAAATAATCAAGATTATATTCTAATCTATATATACTGTGAGTAAAAAACCTACTAATTTTTGATTCAAAATTTTCGGGGGGGGGCAGTCCAGTCATGATCATTTCCCTTTTACAAAACAGGGCATCCTATATCATTGTGAAATATAATTTTCAACAACAGAGCTATCCTTGCCTATCTAACCACCAGTCTGGAAGTTACATGGAGAAATGAAGGAAAGAGCAAAGAAATTAAAGCTACTAACTCTAAGATAAAAGAAATCTTTCTTTCAGCTGTATCAGTTGGAGTAGTTACAATAAGAATTTGTTAGCCAGCAATGATTATGAAGGCACTTTCATCCTACGGGATAGATTCACAGGACAGAGGTCAAAGGCCTATCACTTAAATAGGATACTAGTTATTTGTTTTAAGAATCATTTTTCACTTTCTTTTCTCTATAAATTCAATAGTGGGAAGAACCAGGCCAAACGAAGACAGTAAGGATAACAGAAAAGAATGAATAATAAAGATGGATGTACAAGAAATAAAAGAAGAGAGAGGTCAATTAAATTGGCAGAAAGAGGTGTAGAATTTTTTCCCTGAAACATGATAAACTTCACTAAAAAACTTTTAATATACACTGGAAATTTAATATAATTCAGAATACTGAGATATCTAAGTATTTCAGCAAAGCAAGTTCATTTGATGGTACATGTATTAGAATTGGTTATAAAAATGTCGTCATGTGGCATGAATCCAGAAAACCTTATAATGAAGATACAGTAAATTCATTTTTCTTTCACTCCAAAAGAGGTATAGATTTTTGTGCTTAGATTTTAGTTGGAATATTCAGTAATCACAAAAGACTGCTATGAGTTTCAATAAATATCTGCATCTCTGCCAGTAAAAGGAATTAAGGTTGTGGGCAGGGGAGTGGGATGGTGTTCAAATAGTACCTTTTGCATCATCAGAACCTGAAGCCAAGAGTTTAGGATCCATCAAATTAAAGTCAACACTCCAACACCTCTTCTCATGCTCCTGGATGTAGAAGAAAGACAAAGTATTCTCAAACAGAACATAGATCTTAAAATAAATAAAGCAAAAAAAAAAAAAAACCTGGATACCAATTTATTGCTATGGCGGAAGGGAGAAACAACAACAGGCTATGAAAATAAATGAGATGCAAAGCAGTTCCCAAACTTTTTATATATACATTTCCTAAAATTACTGCTTTTGGAAATTCATTTGATACATTCTACAAATGCAAAAGTCTGAGGAGACGCTTCAGAAAGTATTATTTGGTGTTAGGTAGGAACAAAACAAATGCTAGTGACTTTAAAGATTCTATTTTTCCTTTTTCTCCCCAAATCCCCTGGTACGTAGTTGTATATTTTTAGTTGTGGGTCCTTCTAGTTGTGGCATGTGGGATGCCACTTCAGCATTGTTTTATGAGCGGTGCCATGTCCGTGCCCAGGATCCGAACCAGCGAAATCCTGGGCCGCCCAAGCAGAGCTCGCAAACTTAACCACTCGGCCATGGGGCCGGCCCCGCTAGTGACTTTAAATTTGTAATTGTAAAGCACATGAAGCTCTAGAATTATTAAGGGAAAAAAGTAAAAGAGATTCTTAAAACAAATAACTAGTGTGCTTACTTACCTGATAGACCTTTGACCTCTGTCCTGTGAATCCATCCCATAGGATGACGGTGCCTTCATAATCACTGCTGGCTAACAGGTTCTTATGGTAACTACTCCAACTGATACAGCTGAAAGAGGAAAATATAGTTAAGCCTTACTTTATGTAAAAATAAATAAAAAATACAAAGAATTTTCACGTGTTCAGAAAGATCAGAATGCTTTCAAAATGGTCTAATGAGTTCACAATCATTATTCTGCCCACAATACATCTGGGAAGAAATGTACCAAATAATTCCCAGATTTTCCTATTGAAAATACCAAGTCATGACCCTTACCACTTTTCGATCTGAATACTAGCTGGAAAATGGATCTGAGCCTAAAGCCACCACTGGCCATCTGTGATACATGAGGAGAGCATGTCTACGAGTGAAGAAAATAGAGGCAAAGGGGGCACAAAGCATGCTATGGCAGAATGACAGAGACTTAATCAGGTTGTTCAGACCCCTGGATCCAGTTATGCTGAATCATAGAAGCCAATAAATTAATTTGAATTGTATTTACATCCAAAAAAACTCTTAACTAGTATAAGCTTATGACTGAAATTCCAATTAAAAGCATTTAACAGTTAAATCAAACTTTTAACATTTATGGTTTCAGCTATTCTCAAGTGCTCCAAAATTGAGAATGCAACATCTAAAAATGTGTGCTTTTGGTGAGACACATATGCAAATCATGCATATAAGTAAAGCTAATGTAAATTAAGGAAGAAGCCACTTAGAAAGCAATTAACCTAGACGACTTACAAGCTTATGAACACAATAAAGTCTTTTACTCTCTACTACTTGCATTCATACTAAATTTCAGGGATTGGAAGAGTCATTTGCATGTTTAAATATACTTAATAGAATTTCTGGGAGAAATTATATAGAAGAGTTAAGAGCTAAATCTTGGATTTAGATAGACCTGAGTTCAAATTCCAGATCTGCCACTTACTAGCTGTGGCTTTGGGTAATTTAGCTCACTTTCACAGTTGGTGTGCTCCAAATTGGTTTTAGGCATGCTTACATACTGATCTTTTCAGTCCCAAGCCCACAGCTTCCAGTCTTGAATAGCTTCATCTGTTTACTCCAAGGTGCCATAAAGTACTGCCATACTTTTACATGTGTCAAGACAGAAAAGGTAAACTTTCTAATCTACATTTTCATTACAGTAACGTTTACTCTGAATTCTTGATATGGGCCAAGTATTGTGCTGAGTGCATTACATGGATTTATTTAAAGTATAATCCTATGCAACACATATTACTATTATGGCCTCCATGACATAAATGAGGAACATGAAACGGTTAAGAGGACAGACTCTACTTCTGTTTGAATCCTGGCTCCTCCAGAGATTAGCTGCGTAACCTTAAGCAAGTTAGCTAACCTTTCTGTGCTTCAGCTTCCTTGTGCATAAATGGGGAAATAGCGGTAACTCTCTCATAGGCCTACTAAAGACAAAGCACTTAGGACAAAGCCTGCCACATAAGAATTCAATGAAGTCATGTCATACTCATGTTGCATTCTTTCCACTTATGACAAAAACTATAACGGCTTCCCAATGATGATCACCACTGATGAATGAGCAGACTCACAAATTATCAGTCTGCCGTTTGTATGGATGAATTAGGAAACAGAAAGGAAAGCTGTAACAAATTATATAAAGGCTGTAATACTTGCTATATTATTAACATTATTAAAATGAGCACACACACACACAATATATGTCATTCATACAGACAAAAAAGGCACAAGGATGAATACTCGGGAAATGTTCAAAGTTCTAAATAAATGTCTTATTAAGATGATTTCCTTATATCATTCCCTTTTAAGCCAGTGCTCAAAACTTGAGAATAGCTTAGGAACTTATTTAAATGATGCAGATTCTAGGATTCCTCTGAGGTTTAGGTGGCAGATCAGAGGCAGGGTCCAGTGCCTGCATTTTTAACAGTATTCCAGGTTTGAAGAGCACTCATTATGAACTCTAACCCCTAATACATGAAACTTAAATATTATCTTCTCAATGAAAACAATGTTCTTGAGAAAATAACTCTTAGAACTATAAATAACTATAATATTTGGAGACATGTGCATGCTAGGGGAAAAATTCTGACTTTCAGACACTACTCATAAGCTACAGTAATCCTTTATTCAACAGCCCATGAAAAGCTATCTACAACAAAGATCTTTATTTGATTAAGTTGAAAGAAAGAAGACTTTCACTTGGCAAATAGAAAAACAATAACTACTACCCCACACAGGGGAAAAGCAACAAGTTATCTATAACAAAGATATTCTGATGTATCCTCTCTAAGCAATTATAGTGAACACTATAATTGTTCACCATGAATGAGTACGGAGTCTCATGGAAAGGTAAAATAACAAACTCATTCTAATTATAGATACTAACTGTGATATATACACTGCATTATGCCAAGAAAATAATGTAAGTACCTGATTTTGGAATTGCAGGTCATTTCATTTTCAGGGTAATGAATATCCACTGCATCTTGAATGACTGTGCCATATTCATAGACTTTAATCTTCTTTGTAACCCCAGCAATTGCAAAATAGTCACAATCCCGATCAAATTCAATACTAAGGAAAAAAGCAGATACTTGGTCAATAAGACTATTTACCTATCCTTGTGATGTTTACAATGACAACACCTCAGAACTTGATTTTTTCTGTTTCTAAAATGATTCTGTCTGTAAAGATAAGAGATCTACTTGAAATGCTTCAAATTGTACCAGGCTTTATCTATGTTCAGATTAAGTCATTATCAAGACATACCAAACTACAAATGGTAGTGAAATGTGCACAGCTACGCAATTCTGCTTATAGATGGTTCTTTTGTTCCTAGAAACTTGACATGTTTTTCAATTTAGCTTTAGTAAACATATTTCAACTTACCAATTGTGAAGGCTAAAAAGTTATAATGTAAAAGTAGAGAGGAAAGATTTTAATGGTTTGGTATACTAAAAATACATCAGAAGAGAATTACCAAATTACCTTTTCAAAAATTCTAAGTATTTCCCTTCCTACCATTTTGTGAGGATAAGAGAATTTCACAGTATTTAATATTATTTTAATAAATAAATTAGTATACAAGCTGAATTACTGAAGCAATTAAGGAAGGGGTGATGACAAAGGAATAAAATACACATAAAAATGGAATCATTAAATTATCATTATGTTTTCCCAAATCCATTTCTAACTTGCTAATCAAATATGATCTTTCTGACTTATGAACCCCCAATACAGACTCCTTATACCACAAATAAGACAAAAACTAAAAATCTCCCTTTTTTTAGAGTGACTCAGGGAATTCATCCCTCTCTTACTGACTTTTTATACAAGTTCCAAAATAACCTACATCAAAGCAAAGCACAAGACCTTATCCACCTTTATAGAGCTTAACTTGGAGACTCAACAAAGTTGAATAATCAGCAAGAAATAAAGTGACCAAATAGAATTAAGAGTGAAACGAATCATCACATACATTATTTAGAAGTTCAGCCATAAGACTGGAGAATACATGAGAATTCTGAATGATCTACAATTAATTACATAATAATAGTAATAGTTAACATTCACTGACCACTAACTATAACGACTGCACATATTAACTCATTTAATTCTCATAATAACCCTATAAGACAGGTATTATTATTATTTTTTCCTTTTTATCCCCAAAGCCCCCCAGTACATAGTTGTGTATTCTTCGTTGTGGGTCCTTCTAGTTGTGGCATGTGGGATGCTGCCTCAGCGTGGCTTGATGAGCAGTGCCATGTCCGCGCCCAGGATTCGAACCAACGAAACACTGGGCCGCCTGCAGCGGAGTGCGCGAACTTAACCACTCGGCCACAGGGCCAGCCCCAGGTATTATTTTTATCCACATTTTACACATGAGAAAACCGAGGATTAGTGGTGAAGTAATTAGCCGAAAGTTAGCTGGCTTCTAAGTGGCAAAAATGATATGCTAGTATTCTGCATATTTTAAGCATTCACTAAATGCATACACATGCTACATGACATACTTTTCTTCATGGATTACCCGTGATATCCTTTTATAGAACTGTTAATGATTAGTTAATAATTTAGTAAGAAACTTACTGAGCTGATGATGATGAATTAGGAAAATAAGTACACTTTAAGAATATTTCCCATAAAAACACATGTTGAGATGTTCACTTTTCACTACAGCTTTAAATCCTTTGATAATTTCATAAAAATTTTTAAAGGAATTTCATTAAATGTCATTGACTATAACACAATGCAGAAAATGTTCCCTCCGATAAAATATAACTATGCCTACAACAGATTATTTGTACACCAACTTCAACTGAACTGCTGTCTCAGTTACTATTATCTGCCCTGTGGATTCTAATGCAGCATAACTATATCGACGGCAACTACTCATTTATCCTGACTCAAAGTTATACCCACAGGCTGATGCTCTTGAAGCAGAAGTATTACTGTGTCTGGCAAAAGACAAGTTATCAGAACTGAAATCCTATCCTTACAAGGTCTGGGCCTGAGACTTCAAGAGAGAACCAGTTTTATTATACCTAAAGACTCTCCCTGCACCTACAAACATACATGGCTAATGAGTCAACAGCATTGCAATGTTGTACCAGTAAAAGTTAGTATGTCATTTCCAAAGAATTAGTTTTTAATTTAAAAAAAGAAGTTTAAACACTAACTTATTAAAATAATAGTCCAAAGACACTGCAGGGAGAAAACTGACATGTAAATAAAAATGCTATCTGTCAAAAGAATTGATTTGATGATGTAAATAAGTCTATTATTTCTTCTGTTGCTACCTTGTTATTCCCTTTTTTTTCAACAAAAGTAATTAGCTATATTAGCTCATTCTGAACTCTCACGTTAAAAAATTAACTTTTTGTTTTGACTTCACTGCTATTATTTTCTTACATTCTGGTTATGTTTTTTTCTTAATATACTGAGATATCAAGAACTTGTATAGTAGCCTTTTTTTAATATTCTCGGATACTGAGGTCCTTTATAGTTTAACAACAAGAAGATCTTAACAGAAATACTGAACAAAAAGCATAAAGAACAGTATTATTTCTAGTAAATTTTGGCTAAAAGGGAAAGGAAGATAAACAGCTGCCTTTTTTAAAAAAAATGCAACTTCCACATCACTAAGACTCAGGATTTAAGTACTTCCAAACAATGAATTATTTGTTCCCCATCTCTGACAGAGTTAATATCTGTTCCCAAACATAAATGTAATTAGACTCTAGAAACAGATCATGGAATAACTCAAATGAGCAAGACAGTTTTCAGGTACAGAGAGCTTTTCAGAGCTAATCTAAAATGGATGGCCTCTTATTTCACAATACAATATTTGAGCTGCTTTAATTACAAAATCTGATAACATAATCAAAAATACTAATTAAATAGTGACTAATTAGGTTGAAACAAAAACAAAAGGTAAATAAATGAATTGAAATATACCTGCTTGTGCAATTAAATTCAAAAAAGAATTGTAATAAGTCTTGCTTATTATACAAAATTCATTTCTGCTATCCACCATCACCAGTAATTCTTAAAACAAGTGGTTATGAAAATTCATTTCAATGGTAAATTCAGTTTCATAGAATTTTTTAAATTTTAAAGTAAAATATTCTCTTTGAAAAATAATATTAAATTACTTTAAACATGGAAAGAAACTGCATTTTTATTTCACACTTGGAATATTTCAACTGTTTTTAAAAAGTGATTTATTTAAACAGCTGTAAAACATAATTCAGCTGCAGAAAACTGGCTATATTCTTTGTCAAAAGGGCCATCAGTCAAGTGATTAAGTATCAAGGCAACAGACCACACGACAGCTGATTAACATGTACCTCTAGCACAATGTGGCACAAAGCAATGCAAAGACATCAATATCCTAAGAAGGGAAGTGTCAAGGTTCTCTCTGTCTGTCATATTTTTTGCAATTATAAAACAGGTATTAACAAACATGGTGGATTAATATCCCTGAACACTAGAATCCAATTTATCAAGACAAAACGTAGTGTGAACGCAGTTGTTAAAGGTCTAATTCATCATGATGTTAGTGTGCCTCAAGAGACAGAGGCTACTATAACTTTAAGAGTTTAGAAATCAGCCATTTTAATGAAAAGAAATGGGCAGATCTTTAAAGAACACAAACATAGCAAAGTAAATAAGAATTCATGTTATTCAACTGACTTTCTCCCCAATCAATCATTAATAATAGCTAAAACTTCCATAACATACCTACTCACTATGTATCAAGTATTGTTTTAAGCACTTCACATAAAACATATTTAATCTTCAAATCTCCATTGTATAGATAAGGAAACTGAAGTATATCGATGTTAAGTAATTTACCCAGGTTCACTAGATAATTCAAATTCACCCAGTCTGGTTCCAGAGTCTGTGCTCTCAATCACTATGCAAAATTCCCATTTTAATGAGAACAGAAGAACTGCTCCTCAAAGAACACATACAAAGGCAAAATAAACAAGAATAGCAACACAGAATAATGATAT
>NC_060279.1:12000505-12202771 GCF_021613505.1 Equus quagga
AAGTGGGGGCAACAAAGTACTTTTTGGAGGACTTGTGATGAGGGATTAACGTGATAATGTACATTAAGCATTTAAGTGTCGTGCCATGCCTGGTCCCTCATAGTTGCTTATAGAGTGGTGGCATTTGTTGTGAACTGTTAGCCACTTTGTGAATGCTTACTGAATGAGTAAAGCAGAAAGCAGGAGGCAAAGCTGCTGGTGTGGCCTCAGCATGATTAGGTACAAACTCTGAGCAGGGGAAAAGGGAAAGAACAAGAGAAGAAAGGGGCAACAGGCCGTTCCCGTGGATACCCACTGAGAGCTGTAATTGACAAATCACTTGGAGACAACTACTGTGTCCAGTCAGTCACCAGGTGAGTCAGTCACCAGATCATTGTATGAGTAGCTCTATTCATTCCTACTGTTGCATCCCTAGTTGGAGCCTCAGCATTTCTCACCTGGGCTATTGCGTTGGTCTCCTAATTGTTGTCCCTACTCCCAGACCTGTGCCCATTAAAATTACAGACAAGCATACAAATAGTCTATGAAAACTGTGTAGAAAACAAATATTTACTCTGCCAAATGCTTGTCCAATAAAGTATATTTTTTTTCCCCAACACAGAGAGAGAAAGAGAGAGGGAAGGAGAGAGAGGAGGTTTTCCTCATTTAGGGGTAATAATTGAAGTGAGTGTTGACTGCCTCTATGAACACTATGATACAGTCAGATCATGTAAGTGTTATCTTCTTTGTCTTTTTTTCCTTCTTTCTTTCCTTCCTTTCTCTTTCATAAAGTCTTATTTATTAATTCTGCCAAAGTCCACAGTCCTACTTAAATTAAGAACATCTTGTTGTCTAGGGAATGCAACTGGGAATAAAGACCACACTTACAGCCTCCTTTTGAATAGAAATGATTAATTTCCTCCCTGCAAGATGATTAAAATTGAGTGCCATTGATCTCCGTTGTGGCTCTGCTTTTCTATGAGCATGTATTTCTTGACAGTTCATCCTCTTCTTACCAGCAGCCTCCATTGTGGATTACAGCGTCTGAGATTCTCTCTTCAACCCCTTGCTTGTTCTTGTAGTTGTACACTTTCTTTTTTAAAAGGGGAGCTTCCGAGAGGGACAGAGGCAGGCTGATATGAGAAGAATTAGGTCTAAATTCTGCCTCTACACTTGTTAGCTATGTGTAGTATCTATCTGGCTTTCTCTCAGAACTCCTGTGAGAATCGAGTGAAATAACTGATGTTAGGTGTTATATAAATTGCCAAATAACATAACATGTTAGTAGTGATACTGCCTAAGGAACAATATACATGACTGTGTGGGGACAGGGTCCTATTGAAACAATATATATGTATGTTAAGAATTGGGGCCAGCCCAGCGGCATAGTGGTTAAGTTCACACGTTCCGCTTTGCTGGCCAGGGGTTCTCCAGTTCAGATCCCGGGTGTGGACCTACACACTGCTTGTCAAGCCGTGCTGTGGCAGGCGTCCCACATATAAAGTAGAGAAAGATGGTTGCAGATGTTAGCTCAGGTCCAGTCTTCCTCGGCAAAAAGAGGAAGATTGGCAGCAGATGTTAGTTCAGGGATAATCTTCCTCAAAAAAAAAGAATCAAGATACAATTCCCCTATACCCAGTTTACATCTTTATGAGTATTATATACTGCAAGTAGCCACGGCTAATTGATGTTCTTGAGGCTTCCAATAAAAGTGAGAAAGCCTTTCAAGATTTGGGGAAAATTTCAAGTAAGTCTCTCTGGGCATTAGCTGCCATTTCTCCTGTAAATTCTTATACGTACCCTTGTAAATGCCTATCATCTCACCTATCACATTTTTTTCTGATAAGATTATCTGAGGGGTCCATCCTTCCAACAGTCTGGAAGCTCTCACATGGTAGGATGTGTGTTTTGTTCACTTTTGTGTCTCTTTGAAAAACACAGGCCTCATTCTTCAGTGACGTCTACTTCTACTCCCCTAGAGACAGGGACAGAGAATTCAAGGGAGCACTTTTACTTTGAGAGTCTTACACTGGAAAAGGTTGGATCAGTCTTCTGAGAAGTAGCACTGTGGAAATAAAGGTAGAGAAGGAATAGAAGGAGAAGCAGATAATAAAAACCCTGGCATGCCTGGAATGGGAAGGCCAAGCAGCAGACCCAGTGAGGGCGGCATGGAGGAGCGGAGGAGAGCTGTCTGCTGTCTGGGGTTGGGAGGCGGGCTTGAACCTCAGTTCCATCCTTATTAATGTTTCCTTGGGCAAGTCAGCTAACTTCTCTGAATTTAAGTTTCCTGAGCTTTAAAATTAGATGGATAAAATTTATCATTTAAACTTGTTGTCAGATACCAGGTTCAGAAAGCTGTGGAGATCCACCCATGGGGTTGTGGTCTGGGGCCTTCAGAGAAGCCACACTTTGGTAAAGTGCAGGTCATGCTAATTTTTTAGGAATAACAGCCAACCTTCTCGTGTTTCTGGGGGTTTTTGCCTTTTACATAGATTTCGATCCTGGTATAACCATGGGTCCTTCTCTTCAAGGGCCCCTGGTCAGATTTGTGCCTTGGTTAACCTTGACTTCTGAATCCCTGGCTGGGTTGCATTTTGGAAATCTGTTGGCACTATCCTTCTTTTGATATCAGTCCAAGATCAGTCCTGCTTTTGGTTTTACTACTTCCGTCCTGGCACTAGCTGGCAAGAGAAAAATCAGACTAAGATAGGATAGATATGAGAGTCAGAATGTGATAAAGGATGTGCAAGTAGCTGTTGTAGGAATATTCGACAAACATTAATTGAGCATATGATAAACAATTGAATTTCATTTATCAGTAAAACTCAGTGACTTCCGTTGCTTAAAGCAAAAGTCATGCTTTTTCTTACTGTGTATCTTCATAAGACAGTGACAAGCAATGCATATATATGTACATATACATTGAGAGGGTGAGAGACCAAGCTGATCCGGAGGAAGAGTTGGTAAAGGATTGCTTGATAAGACTTTTTGAGCCCCTATATAATCATTTTGATGTTCTCGAAGGAATGAGATGCCTCTAGCAGACTGAAGGAAAAGCCATGTAGTATATACCATTTTAAAAGAAAAAGAAATTGCATAATAAAGGCTACATGCTTGTAAGTTTGGTTTTTCTTCTAGAAAGAGTTCTAGGACAAATTTCTCTAAGTCCTGTAATTTATAAGGAACATGCTCTTCTTTATGGATTTCATGTTCTGTGACAGAATGATTAGTCAAAGAGATAAAGGAGAAATCACTTCTTAAGTTTAGGAGATGTGTCATTCTAGTTCAAATGATATACTGCTAATTCAAGAAGGCAGCTGAGGAGTTGACCTCATGATGGATGATTACTGCAGATTGTGCTGGACTGGAGAGACCCATCCAGTGGAATGCTCATGACTTGTTCTGGCTATACTTTGTCTTGACTCATTTCACACCAGCAATGAGCAATGAACTTGGCTGGTAGTTCTTTTATGAATGTAATTAAGAATTACCTGAGGTGCTTATTTAAAAATGCAGATTCAGGGCTGGCCCAGTGCTGTAGTGTTGCGTTTGTGCACCCTGCTCCAGAGGCCCAGCATTCACAGATTTGGATCCCGGGCGTGGACTTGCACACCGCTCATCAAGCCATGCAGTGGTGGCGTCCCACATAGAAAAAATAGAGGAAGATTAGCAACAGATGTTAGCTCAGGGCAAATCTTCCTCACACACGCACACAAAAGTTGCAGATTCTTAGGTTCTGCCTCTCCCTCCCAATTTTGACACATCAAGTCTGGTGTGAAGTCTGAGAATTTGCTTTTTTAACACATTTGCCAGGTGCTTCTAGTGCAGGTGGTCCACAACTGCACTTTGACAGACACTGGGCAGGGCTGAGTTAATCAACTCACAGATAATTATATAAGCAGCACCCGGCTTGCATCTTGGGAGAAAAGGGTCCATCTTCCACTAGTTCTTGAGTAAATGAAGAAATCACCTGAAATAGAATAAAGTTGAGAAAGGTCAAAGATAGAGGTAAAAATATCTGGCAGGCTGAAAACATCAATAAAACTGAAATCCTTATAAGCCAGAGAAGACTGGATTGTTTTAAACTTATAGTTAATTTTTTTAAAAAAATTAGAGCTCATCATGGGCAAACAGCAGCATGCCTTTGTTCTTAAAACAAGCCACAGGCAAATAAGAGTAAGTGGGACCAACAGAAAACCCGAGTATTTCACTGTCTTGTCATTATTCTCCCCGTTGATCTGATCCTATGTTCTCGTTAGGTCCAGCTTCCATAGCTGTTAGAAAATACAGAACATGTTGAAGGTAACAAAAATAATGTCAAAGGCTTGATGGTAATACTTTTGGGGAAAAATCGAAAGAACTGGAATTTTTAAGCCTAAGAAGAAAAGGATAAAGATTGATGTGGGAAATATTTTCACGTAGTAAATGTTGTATGTGGAGAAGAGTTAACAGTCACCATCCCACGATAAGAACAGAACAGAAAATGAGCTTAAAAAACTGAATGAACTATTCAAAGTAAATCTGTGTGAGAGTAACTTGAAAGTGTGAGGCTTGATACAAGTCTATGCAGGGAAGCGTTTAAAAGGCATATTAGTCTTTGGAGCATTTTAAAGGATTGTGTATTGTCCTCCGTGTGACGCAGTTAAATATTTTGCTGTCTCCAACACAGAAGATGGTTTGGTCATCTCCTTCCCTGTAAACCTAGCACACCATGGATTTAAATGTAAATATATTTGTGTTTTCTTAAAACAGCCGTAGAGATATTTTTATGTATCATTACCATAGAGTACTACCTTGATAGGAATTTGTACAGGAGGGAATTGGAAGTGGGAAGACCAGGTGAGGAGGCCTTGGGGACACATGTGGCTTCAGCAGAGTGGCTGCATTTACTTAAATGTAGGTGGGCAGTATACTGATTTTACACACTTAGTAGTTGATACCAACAGCACTTCCATCACTAATTCATTCCATCTGGCACACCATTCTTTGGATTCTTTCTTCTATGATATCTTGGACTTCTGTCTGCCTCCTTTTTATTATTTATATTCCAGATGGTAGCCCTGTTAGCTGTGTCTGGGACATGGGCTTCTCAGTCGCTCATGGGCACTGCCTGGGTTTACTGCTGTAAAGCTACGTGATGCAGGGACCAATATATAATTCAGGAGGTGGAAATTCAGGAGGCATGAAATTCAAGTTTTTCTGGTACTTTTTTTCTTGCTCAGAGTTGGAGCCAAGAAGGGGTAGAGAGAAGCTGAAGTCAGACTAAAAGGTCCCATTCTAGGGGATGTGCTTTACCCTGGGATGCAGGGTGCCTGCATACAGATCTGAATGAGATGATCAGAGGGGAAGGGCGGGAAAAGGTCATGCCGAGGAATAGTGGTAATTTTGGGCCTCAGCACGATGTGGGGCCCTTGTGGAGGAAAGGCTTTGCTGCATGTTCAGATTTTGTTCCTCTTGTTTTTTAAGACAAGCTGTGTCTCTGTGTATATACACACACACCCTTAAATCAGTTTTACAGTTCTTCGTATTTGACCATATGAGGCTCCACTGCAGGGTGGCAAACCTATCAGCACAATCGTGAATTAGATTAGATCTTTAAAATTAGATGAAATTAGATTTAGCTCTTTATTCCAAAAGGTGAAATGAAACATGGGCGTGTCTGGGAGACTCCAGTGAAGAAGTCCCACGTTCCCTGTGGCAGTTCCACTGGGCTCAGGCCCTCCTGCAGGAAAGCAGGGGGGAGATTTCAAGACCTAAGTGAGTAAGGCAGTTCTGTATGTCCACCATCGAGCTCTCTGAGATTCACGGCCCCCAAGCCAGAGCAGTGAGACTTGGTCCTGCAAAGAACCAGAATGGGCGAGGGCGGCTGTGGTCCTGACCAGCGGCACCAGCTGACCTGGAAACTGGTTAGAAATGCAGACTCTCAGGCCCCACGCTGGACTGCTGGGTTAGAAACTCTGGGGCCGGGGCCGGGCAATCAGTTGTACTGAGCCCCTGGATGGTTCTGATGCCCCGTCAGGTTTGAGACCTGCTGGTCCAGAGTTCGAGGAAAATAGTCCAATAGTGACGGTCGTGAGGGACCTGAACACACCAATACTCAGATCCCTTACCTGGCTGCACGTCTCCCTCCTTTCTCTTCCCCTCCGCTTCATAGTGAAACCTGGTTAGCCATTCTTTTCTCATTTCTATCTATAAGGTTTTTCTCTATTACCATATCTTAGTAGTGCCTTTTCCCTCACTAGTCACAATTACTTGTAATAAATGCCCAAGACTTGAACTTTGAAGTGTGATCAAATGGAATTGCTACTGATCTTTCAAAAAACACTCACCTGGGTATGTCTTTATACATTCCTTATTAAAAAGGAAAATGAATCTTTTTTATGATATCTGTGTACAGAAAACCAAATGTTCTGTTCCAACCTGATGATTTGTGTGCTGGGTGATTGTGAAGTCATTTAACTTCTTGCTTGCTTTGTATTTATGTTTTGTCATTTAAATAATAGCCAGCAATCAAACTTCTCTTTGCCTCATTTTAGCTGTTTACAAATCAGCTATGGTGATCATTCCTTCCTTGCTTCTCAGACGACAGATCATATGGGCTTACTCTTCTTTTACATTCTTGCCAAGTTCTTTAGGATCTATGGGTGAAAAAGGGTTTCAAAAAAGAGGTTAATTGTGGTGGGAATAATAATGGCCCAGCAGCCAGTCATGGGGACAGCCCCTCCACTTCTGGCAGGGTTAGTGTAGGTCCTTACGAACCTAAATCTAAATGTGTGTTAGACGTGTTAAAATCCACAGAAAAATTGAAAATTAGCTTAAGTTGGAGCTGTCTTCCAGGCTCACTGGCTGCCAAATTCCAGTCCCCTCGAGATTTGTTTGTGAATTTCGCCACCCGTTTTGTGTGGTCTCTGCACCAGGCTGAAAATCTGGGCGTGTTGTCAGCTTGTCCAGGGCCCCGTTCGGTTCAGGGTTCTACTTTCCATCCTCCAGCTGGAATCTCTGGAAATCAGACTCCAAATGTTAATTAGGGCTAGGTTTTCGTTTTGAAAGCTAAAACCATTGTGTTTTCTTTCCTCGCTTTTTAAAAAAGTGAAACATTAAAAGTAAATGCAAATTGTAAAACCTCATGCAGATTAACAACGTTCATGAGAATTTATGCTTGTCTAGAACTCCCATAGAACCACGCCATGGCGTTCTGTGCGCTTCCTAGCCTACATTTTGTTTCATTTGTCTTCTCGGCCTCCTGGGTGGCCACTTTCTCACTCTATTAATTCTCTTTATGACATGGGTTGTCCCTTTTTCTCCTCTCACCACACCCTTTTTCTGATTTACCCCTTATTTTTTCTTATTTTTCTATTCTTTTGATTTTTCATTTCTAGTCTGGGCTTGCAGACAATTGAAATATTACTCGCCTGCAAAATTGACATCATGGAAACTCTATACTTTCTTTTCTTCAACCTGCCTCATCTTCCAGATGCTTCCCATTGATTATACTGAGGTTCTAAGGGTCAGCAGGGAGCAAACATAATCAGGTTATATCTATAAATAACTCTAACCCTTTCCTCTTTTCACAGGGCTTTGCTTCATTAAGATTCTGTGATTCTAAAATGTGTTTTAAATGTGGTCTAAGCATGAGTCAAATACCTTTACCTGAGACTGTTCTTAAATTCTATAGAGCATTGATTTGTTTACCGTTTACCATCGTGGTCATTTGCATAACACCTTTATTAAATAGTCATAGAGACAAGCTCTTTCAGAAAGCTCATATAATTTGAGTCATTTCTAATTCATCCTACTAAAATAGATTTCCTTTAAGTGAAATTCTTTTATTAAATACTTGTTTATTATGACTGAGCTCTAGCAAGGTATTCTATAGTCTCTTACACCTCATTTTTAAAAGTATGTAAAGTATATATGTGTACCTACATACGTGTGTGTGTATGTGGGTGTGTCTGTTCTTCTGGCTAATGCAACAGTGAAGTGACAACAAAGAAAAGGGTGACAATCCCAATTTGACGACAATTATTTGCAATTTGCAGCAAACAGCATGTGTAGGGGAAAGGAGTCGCATTTCCACCCCTGATTAATGGATTTAAATCTCAGCTATATTTTTGGGTAATATTTTTTAAACTTAATATTAATTCTATGAAAATAGCACATGAACCTAGTTTCAAAAGCCAGCCATGCTCCTCAGTTTATCTGGAAACCAGCAGGGCCTGCGCCTCTGTGTCCAGCTGCAGCCTCTCTTGGGAGGCGATTCTTTCATGTCTTTTTTGCTTCTTCTGTTTCACTTCTTTTATTTCTTCTGGAAATTACATCTATAAATATCTATATCTATGTACACATACGTATATCTATTTGATGTTTAATGTTTCTACTGCTAATCATGATTTTTTCGTTTAGGATATTATTTACTGACTTCCTAATATAGAAGATGGGGTTTAACTTTAGACACTGTCGCTCTCTCTCTCTCTCTTTCTCTCTCTCTCTCTCTCTCTCTCACACACACACACACACACACACACGCACACACCTCTGTCTGCTGCTTTTAGAGGTACCTGACGCTTCTAATTCCTGAGCTCTTCTGGTGTTCTGTGGCATTTCAGGCATTTAGGTTTCTGTTTCCTCAGATCTGCGATGTTAGCTACTACTCATCCATCCATCCCCATTTTCCTAAATGTTGAATTCTCTATTTGCTGTCATCGTCTCTCCTGCTCTCTTTTCTCTTGTGATTTCAGACCTTTTTTATTCCTTTAATATCATTTTAGTGAGGCTTCTAGAGGGAGTGGGTATAAAAACAAATTTGCTTCACATGTTTTCTCAGCACTAAGCCTGGGATGTAGTCGGTGCTCAGTGATCATTCTACTGTTACAATTAACTGCTTCCTTCAGCAGAGTTTAAGCCTAGATGGAAGGAAAAAGAGGCACCTGACAAAGACAATATTTTGGTATTTTTTCCCTCTCTCATCTCTTCTAACTTCTTATTTCAGCTTAGAGCCAAGCAGAAATCTTTTCAAGGTGGTTAACTCCTGAAAGTGTAAATTTTAGATAAAAAATCACTTATTCATGGAATATACATCTGTTGTCCATATACAGTATAAGTCTAGGGATATGAAGCGCAACAAGACAGGCGCCTGTCTCCGGGGCATCCCCACCTGACTTGGGGGAGGAGCGTGTTCAAAGTGCTGTGGAAGCAGAGAAAGTGTGTTTGCTTATTGAGCAGGCTGCAGGTGCGTGTGGACATACAATTGGGGGAAGATTTCATAGCAAAGTGGCACTCATGTGGGGCGTGAAGGATATAACAATTCCACTAGTTGGAGGTAAAGTGGAAAGGCCTGTGGACGGAGAGGATGGTATGAGCACAAGGCACAGGAGTTTGAAACACAGGATGTTTGCAGGACCGACAGAGGGTGGGCGTGTGGGGACTAGAGATTAGCTTAGAGAGGCTTTGGCTGGGTTAGGAGGTGGCTCAGTGCTGTCGTGCTGGGGATATAAATTTTGTTCTGGAGGCATTGACATGCCTCACGTGTTTTTTTATCAGGAAGCTCAGATGTGGTACATTGTCGGAGATGAAGCCCACAGAGAAGAGATGGGTGATACATAGAATGGCTAGGAGACAGTGTCTGTATTTCAAGAGCGAGGTGGTGAGAGCCCAGCCTTGCACTTAGGGATGGAAGGAAGTAATCATTGAGGGCTTTTCTTTTAAGATATAAAATTGAATCTAGAATCCCCTCCAATGGGAGAGACAAAGTTCTGAATCTAACTCACTGCTGCTTGGGTAGATGGTGAATGCTATTGACCTCTGTAAAGAGAAAGGAGCAGGCTGGTAGGAGAAGCTCGTGGGCTCGGCTTTAGACTGAGTGAGCTCAGTGAAATTGGAAATAAAAGGTCTGGAGTTCAGGAACACAGTCTCAGTTGGTGACTTACGTTGAGAAATGGGAAGGTATGGATGATAATTGAAGGTAGGCTAGTGGAGGAGATCACACAAGGAATGTGAAGGGAGAGAGGAGGGGAGAAAAGACTTGGGAGGAACAGAGGAAGTGAAGCTGGTCAAGGAGACAGAGAGAGAATGATTAGAAGGGTAGAAAGAAATAAAAGAGAAACCTTTAGGTTTTAGGAAAGCCATGAAAGAGGAGAGCCTTAAGGGGAAAGAGTTGGTGAATAGTGTTAAATGCTACAGAGCGGACCAATGAGTATTGACAAGAGACAATTAGATTTATGATTTAAGCAGTCACTGAAATCCCTGACACAGTGGAACAGTGGAGTGGAGGAGAGAGGGCAATAGGTTGAGAAATAGATAGGAAAGTGGATGGGGCAAATAAATATTGTTTCCAAAAGTTGGCCAGTACAAGGAGTGGGATGGGCAGTATCTTAAGTGGAAAATGGTGTCCATGGAAAGACTTTTGGTATGGACAAGACTTGAATATAGTTATTGTCTATAGATAATAATCTGGTCGAGAGTCTGGAGACCCAAGGTAAAGAGGGGATGGAAGGGATTACAAATACTGTTGGCTCTGAGTCAGGTGGGAAGGAAGTAATAATACTAAAGACAAAGTTTGTAGAGTGGTAGATGGAATTCAAGAATTCAAGGGTTTTTTTATGTAACAGTTTCTCATTTCTCTGTGTAGACTTTCCCATCTCTGTTCGTGGTAACCTGATCCTTCTCTTGCTGAGGACAAAATCCTTGGTGTCATCTTAATTCATCTCTTTTTCTCATCCTCCACATCCAATTCATCAGGTAATCCCAATAGCTCTACCTTTAAAACATATCCAGAGTCCAGCCACTTTTCACCCTCTCACCTGCTGCCACCCTGGTTTGGGCTGGCATCGTGTGCTCCCTGGTTTATTGCAAAGCCTCCTGACTGTTCTCACTCCTTACCACAGTCCATTCTCAACACAGCCAAAGGGGCCTGGTGAAATGAGAGTTAACACCAAGCTCTCCTCTGCCAAAGCCCTCCAAAGCTTCCTCATTCCACTCTGAGTAAAAGCCAGAGTCCTTGCCATGGCTTACACCAATATCCCCTCTCTGACCATTTCATTGAAAATTACAACTATCCTTCCTCCCTCATTCTCAGCCCACCCCCCAGCACAGCACCACTGATTCCCTCAGACTGCCCCATTTTTTTATGGGACTATGACTTTCTAATTCACCAAATAATTACCTCTTTGTTATAGTTAACGTCTAGTTTCTCCACTGGGATACCAGCTCCACAGGGCAGGACTTTTATTTATTTTGTTCACTATTTTATCTCAGGTCCTTAGCACCGTGGTGCAGTGACTGGCTCCCGGTAAATGCTCAGTAAACATTTCTGAGTGAGTGGCTGAGGTGGGAAGTTAAGGGCAGGCACAGATTGGGGAGGGGATTGGCAGCACGCTAATGATCTTAAGGAGCAGCTTGATTCCTGTGGGGAAACGGAAAATTTTGCTAACTTGTGAAGAGTAAAAAGATTGCCAAGAGACCCTGCGTTTTATTATTCCTTGGAGAGTCTTTTCTCCTGAATGCTTTTTTTTTGTGGAGTGAAGTTTACAGTTAGCCTGTAACTTGCCCTGTCCTGGGACATTGGGGATGGGTAAAATTTGGATTCCCAGGGTCCCTTCAGCTTTTTGGCGGCTATTTGTGCACCGGGGAGAGGAAGCTTGGTTCCACCTATTGCCTCTCTTCTCTTTGGTTATGTGATCTCAATCAAAGCCATTTAACTCCCACGGGAAAATAATGTCTCCTTTGGTTGACTTATCATGTTGTTTTGGGTCTCAAATGAGGTAATATTAGTGAGAGCTTTTGTAGACACTGAAATGCTACACACGGGTATGGGATCATTATCATCATCATCCCTGTGTGGGAAGTCTTCTGAGGCAAGGCCAGACTGAGGCATGGCAACACAGGTGACGCATCCTTCATGTGGCCACCGGAGGTCCCCACCGAGGGAGCCAGATGTCTGCTGGGAGGTGGGCACAGAAAGCTGCAGCAAGAACCCATAAGGAGAAGCAGAGCCTCTGCTTGTCTTCTTCCAACTCAGTCTGATTCCTTTCAAGGCTACAGTTTTGAGCTAGTTTTTGCGTCTCTTTGCATCCACCTTTCCAAAGTGGGCATCAGAACCTTGTTTAAGGGGCTGACGGCAGCTCAGATGTGAGGCTTGCTGGCAGTATCCCATCTCCAGCCCGCCAGCATGGGGTGAGCTTCCTTCAGAAGCTCCCCTTAAGAGGATGCACACCGTCCATATAGGGTAAGAACTCTCCACTTTATTCTTCCTCTATTTCATTGACCAGAGTAACAAGAATAAGAGAGAAAAAAAATGAGCCTTTGAATGCTTAACCAAACTAGAAAAAAAAGCAAAATCAAGAAAACCCTCAAAACCATGCACCTATTTTGAAAACATACTCACTGCCTCTTCCTCGTCTCAGTAGCCTGAGCCCAGAGCTCCTAAGTAAGCCCTTTGCTCCCCCAGTAGATTCTCCATAGCCTCTTCAGCCTTATGCATTGTTTTCCTTCCTATTTAAGATCAGTAATGAGAACTTGGCAGGAGAAAGATTCAAATGGGTCAGGAGGCCCTTGTGGCTTTTCTCGGGCTTGTTTTCCACAGCCCATTCTAGCCTGCAACATACTTCACAAGAATAAGTTGGCTGCAGATCTAACCCACGGTGAGAGGCCGCCACTGAGGGCAGCATTTCAGACCAGGGGGACTGGAGCCACGAGCAGCCTTCCTGAAGCACAGAGCCGGGCTGTTCCTTACACATGCACATGCACACGCACGTGCACACACAGCAGCGCACACCGGGATCCTCATCGAGAACAGATGCTGCTGCCTGCCGTGCCAGCCACGTGTCATGCACGGCATTTTCTTCTGTTAAGCTGTTGGCAACTGTTTTTCCTTTCTTCTCCCCTACCTCTGCCTCCCACCCCCTCGTCTCACCCCCTACACCCACTGCCTTAAAAATTCTCTCCTGATTCATACTGGGTCAGCCTCATATTTTTGTTGTTGTTATTATTATTGCAAACATTAGACGCTTCCAAAGCTGGAAAAAAATAAAAAGAAAGGGAAAGAAACCACAACAACCCCCAAAGAAAACATGTTCTAACCCAGGAATGTACAATACTTCATGCATGGGAAGCATCTTCCCACCTCTCCAGCTTAGCTACAGAATCTAGGGCTCCAAATTCCAACACATGAAAAAATAAACTCATCCAGCTTTTTTTGTGTGAGCTTCATACCATTTCTTAATCTGAAAGCTTGCTGCTCCCCCCAATGGCCGGGATTTGCAGAAGGGTCATAGTCTCCTTTCCCAACTTACACCATGGTTACCAAACTATGGTCACTCCTTCAGGTCCATTTATTCATTTCTTCACTTAAAATAATATTTTCTGAATGCCTACTCTGTGTCAAGATTACAAAAATGAAAAAGGAGTTCCCAACACAGTGTATGCAATAGAGGTAAAAGATCAAATTGCTATCCAGTGAGTAATCATACAAAGATATGAGCAAAGTCACATGGCAGCACAGAGAATAAAGCAAATAACTTGTCCCGATCACGTGGAGAAGATGTTATAGAGGGGCAGCCATTTGAAGTAGATTTTGAAAGATAAATAGGAGCATATGGAAAGGCAAAGATGTGGAAGGAAATGGCATAATGCAATTCATCACATTTTTCTGTGCTAATGCTGCATAACAAATAATACCCAAATCTCAATGTCTTTTAATAACAAAATTTACTTCCCACTCATGCATCTGCAGGTTGACTCAGTGGTTCTGCTTTAGGTTGTGGGTTGGGTTCAAGTGTACTCCACGTGTCTCTCACTCAAGGACCCTAGCTTCAGGGTTTCAGGGTCAGCAGCTACTCGGGTTATGTTCTTCTCACGGTGGATAGCATGGGTACAAAAGGGCCAGCAAAGGCAGGCAAGGACATTCAAAACTTCTGGACAAATGTAGCATATGTTATACACACTCATGTTCCATTGGTCAAGGCAGGCCATATGGCTAGGCCCAAAATTAGTAGGAGGGGGAATTATACTCTGCGTATAGTGCAGTCATGGCAAAGGAAGAGAGAGTAAAAGGAACTGTGGACATATAATAATATCTGCTAGTCTGCCTTTTTAGTCACAAACATTTGTTATATTCAGATTCGCTCCATCTTATCCCTGGACACTCCAAAAGTCTTATCCAGTCATAACATCAGGCTTGAAATCTTGAACATCATGACCTACTTCCAGTTACAAAGTAGCTTCTCATAATCTGGAGTCTGATATACTAAAATCACAATCTCCATCTTCCACACACCTGATGGACAAAGTAGAACAGAAACAAGACAACTGCAATAAACATCCCCTTTCAAGGAACGTGAGGAGAGGCACATAACAGTCGCGGGTCCACAACAGTTCTGAAATCCCTCTGAGAAAAGTTGCAAAAACCCCTCCTCTAAGAATAGGGAGTACTTCTTGTTCAATAGCTTTTCATGACTCCTCAGGGGTAGCTTCCAACGCCATTGTTCTTCAAGGCTCTTCATTGTTCTTCATGTTCTTCGTTGGCTCTGCTCTTTTGAAAGTCCTTCCTTTTCCATTATCCTCTCGGGTCACAAAAAGAGAGCATTTGGAAAGCATTCTCCTCTTGGAAACTAAATTGCTTTCTCAGTCTGCTTTCTCCTGGTAAAATGTAGGGGACCCAAAAATCTTTTTATGTTCTCTTACAGTGAGTCTCTTTAAATCCAAGCTGATGGTACTTTTGGTAATTCAACTCTCCTAAACTTTATTGGTTTTGTATATCTTGAATTTCAGTCATATCCATATTCCAAGAGCTATCCTAACAAGTCTTTTCAAGACATGCCTCTCTCCATAGATTTAGTGATAGGTATTCTGAGTTTATGAGACTTCCCTGGGACAAAGTCCTTAGTCTGTTTTCTATGAGTCATTTTGTTCGGCCTCAAGGATCTCTTAGGTGCCACTTTAATCCAATTAAAAGTCTTAACAAATAGTGTAATGGTCCACTCCTTGATGTTGTCTTTGCCTGAAGTTAAGTCTTAACTTGAGTCTTAGAAAGCCTTTCTAACACAAACCATTACTAAGTTTTATCTTTCACTGGGTGGAGATGAGAAACAGCTTTATTTTCTAGTACTACAAGTCCTGGAATTTCTGGTACTCTCTATTCCCTGTCAGTTCTGCTGGCAAAGCAGCAGCCTTTTCTGAACTCATCTCTTCCTGCAGTACCTTATCAAATGAAGGTGGTAACCATTAACTAACCCTAGTAATATTCTTCTTTAAATTGTCTTTGCCCAAAGCCAATAGGCTGTTAAGTAAATTTTCTGACCTACAAGTTATGACAATTAACATTATATCCCTCACAACTATGATAAACATTTAGTCAAATATTTTGCCACTACATAATGAGATGTTTCATTTTTCCAGCTTCCTAAAACAGTTTCTTTGCTTCCTGGTGTACCATTCTAGAACCAATGCCACATATTTTAGATTTTTGTTTTGGCAGCACCCCAATTCTGATACCAATCTTTGTATTATTCAAGTATTGCTACAATAATATCATATAACAAACAACCCCGAAATACCAGTGACACATCACAGAAAATATTATTAGTCTATGTAGTGAAGTTGATCTTTGAGAACCTGAAGAAGTGTGGAAGGATTTGGAATTAAAGAGTTAAGCTGGGAGTAGATCACTCAGGCTCTTGTATGCCAAGCTAAGGAGTTTGGACTTTATCCTGTAGCAACTGTTGAGCCAATGAAGGCTTATAAATAGAATATGAATTTACTTAGATAGGCTGTGGTCACAAATTAACCCTGAAATCTCAGTTATTTAACATGACAAAGGATTTATTTCTCATTCACATAAAGTCTGGTATAACTCTCTAGAGCATCCATTCATCTCTTCCATCTTATTCCTTTGTCCTCTCAAAATGTGGTCTCCGTGGCTGCCTCCAAAGAGGCAGAAAAGAAAGAGAGAGAGAGAAGCCAGTAAATCTTGAGTCCCTTGGACCAGACATAATGCATCATTTCTGCTTGCCTTCCCATTTACCAGAGCGTGGCCACATGGTCTCAAGCCCGCTACAAGTGGGACACACAGATATCAGGTGAGCATTAAGTGTCTCTGTCACAGAAAAGATGATGGGATTTATATTTTAGGGAGGAAATCATGGTGGCAAATTTGGGCCATGGAAGTCAGAAACATCGTCTCTTACCTGAACTAATATAACAGCCACCTCACTGAACTCAGGAAGTGGAAAGAGAAGAGAGCAAAGAGGCTGAGTACAAAACTATTTTCTGCAGTAGAATAGTGAATATTTGGATGTTGGATGTGATGACAAGAGAGGGGTTGAAGATGAAGTTAACTGGTTTGGAAGGTGGGGGTGGCTGATGATACCATGGGCTTGCCTCTCACGCTAATATCTCAGTTTGCTCTGAGTAGGCTCAGCCAACAATTTATCAACACGTAATGCTTCAATGTCTACTGTGGGGAACAAAGAAAAGACCCGGTTCCTGCCTAAGCACTTGGAAGTGTGTGCTTATTTGTAAGTGTTTTTGTTGGTGTACCTATTCTGAATGTCCAGTTAGACCAGCTTCTAGAGAACAGGGGACATATTTCATTCTTCTGTGTTTATACCCACCTGCCACAATCTAGTTTAATATTAAACATTCAATAAGTAGTTAATAAATATTCACATTTGGCTAAGTGATGCTCATTTTATTCTCTTCTCTGGTTGTTCCTGGCATATATTGTTTGGTAAATTCCATATTCATTGAATATGGAATATTGGCGTTCAGAACTGGAATTAGGGTTTTATTTTTTAATTAGAGAAACTAAGTAGTAAATTGAATATGCATTATCCACATGTGAAAGATCCTGAATAAGTGGAGATGAAATCTGCTCCCCAGTGTCCTCTCCCTTGTGTGCTGGTTTGGAAGTTTAAAATACTTAAGTTTAATTTTCACCTCTATTGCTCATTCCCCAAGTGACCTTGGGGCATGGCCCTTTGTCTCATTTTCCCCATCAGTGGAATATGGATAATCATATTAATCTACCTCACCAGGTGATGTGAGGACTAATTAAAAATGAGATTAGATTCAACTGAAGTCTTTCTAATGTGAAAAATATTAAATTTAGTGGTGCATGTCTGCAATGCTGTTAGATTTCTGGGAATGGTCTTTGGCCTTGGAACTACTTATGACCCTGATGACACTGTAGCTGAGTCAGGAGTGTCTGCAGCCGGCCCAGCTTGTTGGCTGTACCCACCTGTCCTGGTTTCATGCCCTCTGTGCCCAGCCCAAGGGCCAGACCCATCCAGAATGGCTCAGTAACTGAATAACAGAAGCCAGTGATCTTTTTACTTCTTTTAGCTCCCTCTGAGAGCTGCTTCCTGCCTGTCCTCCTCTTACCTTCTTTTCATGTTGCCACTTTTTAGACGGAATCTCAGCGAATTCTTTGGGTTGACAAATCAGTAAAAATAGCTAAATTAATAAGTTCACTAAATAAGGCATGTGTGTTAGTCCACTTCGGCTGCTATAATAAAACACTGGCTTAAACAACAGATATTTATTTCTCATAGTTCTGGAGGCTGGGAATTCCCAGATCCAGGTGCTGGCTGATTCAGGTCTCTTGTAAGGGCTCTCTTCCTGGTGTGCAGGTGGCCACCTTCTGGCTGTGTCTTCACATGGCAGAGAAAGAGAAGAAGCTCTGGTGTCTCTTCTAATAAGGACTGTAATCTTGTCATGAGGGCCCCACCCTCATGATATCCTCTAAACCTAATTACTTCCCAAAGGCCCCACCTCCAAATACCATCATATTGGGAGCTGGGGCTTTAACATGTGCATTTTTCGGTATACAATTCAGTCCATAACAGATGTGTTTTGCTCATGTTCACTTTACCCAGGCAGACAATGTCCTGATACACAGAACTAGGTTCCCAATTTTGTTTAATAGGTCTGCCTCCACCGTGTAATTTTGGGGATGCTATGCATGCTCCTGTTTCTCCCCCAAATACTTGTCCCCACCACGTGGATCACAAAGTCTCCAACTTTCCACAATTAAAGTAAATGTTTGCCTTAATATTTTATCCTTTATTTAGTTACAGATACATATGTATCTGCAGATATATGTCTGACATCACTGACCCCTTAGTGTGTCAGCTGCTGTCCAGAGAAGTAGGAGAATATTCAGATACTATGGTAGAGGTGGATGCATTGGTTATGTGAGGTGTCAGGGGGAGCAGAGTCCAACATCGAGGTGGGGATGATGGGAAAAAAGCAGACCAGGGGACAAAAGACAAACTTTGACACATCATTGCTGCTGCGCCTCAACTATCAACAATAGAACGTGAGAGAAATGATTAGTATTTCACGTAACTTTTCTTATGTATTTTGCCTGCCTTAAGGCATGTCATTCTGTCCCCATAGTTGGACAAGGTAAGTGGTAAGATCCCTAGGATTACTGGTTATAGTTGAGAGGGAGGAAGAATGACCAAGTTGTCCAGTAGCCACTTCTGGGAGGCCTAGTCTCCACCTTCACAGACAGGGAGCCATTGATGCCCAGAGTATCTAGGCTTATTGCACTCAGGAAACAAACCGACAAAAAATAGCTCCTGGTCACATAGTATACATACTTAATAACATTATTGATTGTTTATTGTATGCCAGCTGCATACTATCAGGAATTATTACCATTATTGTCATCCCTGTTTTACTGATGAGGAAACTGAGGAGCTGAGAATTTGATCAGCTTTTCAAAGCCTCAGAGTTAGCAAGTGTGGGACTAGAAGGTGAACCCAGGTCGGCTGATTCCAGAGTCCCTGTTCTGAAACTGGTAGGAAAATTAAAAGCAAATAAACAGCCCATAAACTAGGAATGCAGGACTTTTAGAAAACTCAGCTAAGAGATGAGCATGGGGTGCTGGCCACCTGTTAGGACACTCCCTAGGCTTTGCAAGCTTAAAACCAGAGGAAGAGGAGGAAGGGGAGGTGTGCCAATGCACTCTGCTTAGCGAGGATCAAGGAAATGAGACTAGAGAACATGTTATGAAACAGATGCAGCCGATCAGTGGATGAGTGAATAAGATACACAGACAAGCGTCCCATAGATAAAGGGAATGTAAACAAGACACTTGCACAGAGAATAGGTTCCATATGGGTGAAAGCAAGACTGGATGGATTGACCAGTTAACGGAGAACAGAACAGCCGGGCTGACAACCCAGGATGGCGTGACAGGTTGAGGATGAGAACCGCAATAATCAGCCACACAAATCGAGCTGTTCATAGACACAGGAACTAAAAATTAGACTAACGCTAAGAGAAACAAGACTGTTGGCAAGAAAATATTCTAGAATAAACATGGCACCTCCCTCCTGCCATTCCTCAACTCAGCTGGACCTAGATATTACTGGGGGTGATAAAATTGTCATGACTAAGTTGAGGGGAGAGCCTGGTAGAATCGGGCAGGAGAGAAAATGTGCTAGGGCCCTCTAGGCCTGTGTTTATATGGAAAAGGAAAATGTGTAGAGCTTCTCGCTGTGAGGTGGGATGGTTTGCTGACTGGCAGCCTCTATTTCCCGTGGCTCAGTCCTTAGATTTAGTTAGGATTCTTTCTAGTTATTTTTTTCCATGAGCAGAATTTTTTAAGAAAAGCTTAGCATGATTTGAATAGTCAAAATGTCCTAGACAAACCTTCATCCCCATCGGTCTTACCCAAATATGTCCATTCACCAAGTCCTGACGGTTTTCCTTCACCGAACTCCTCCTGTCTGCTTTGTGCAATTCCGTATTAGAACAGCCAGCTCTGTTCTCAGTTCATATATAATTGAGATCAACTTCTATCTGCTCTGGATCCTGCCATCTCTCTCCTGAACATTCCCCATGCTGTTCCCAGATCCAGATTTTGAAGCACAAGTTTTAACGTGTTCTCCTTATGCTAAAAAAAAAAAAATTAGATTCCTCTGGATGGAGATTTGACCTACTTCCAAACTTGGACCATTAATACTTGAGGCAGAAAGCTACAGATATATCTTTTTTTTTTCTATTTGAAATCTTGGCTTGTACTTGCCCTCCTGCTGGGATTTTTCTCCCCATTTCTCAGCCCAAATCCTATCCATTCTCAAAGATTAAGTCTAATCCCATATAGTTCATAAAGCTTTCCAGAAATGCCCTAGCTCCTTTCCTGCTCTGAACTTCCATAGCTCTTATCAGTGCCATTAATTACTTTGGGAATTAATCCTCCCTTGGCCTGTGACTTCTTCCCTATTATCTCAGATGCTGTTCAGATTCTGCCTTATTCAGTGCTAATGCCACCAAACCTTCTTTAACAGACTTTGTCATGCAGACCCTGCTGTGGAGCCTTGTACATAGTACACACACTAACTATGTGCTAATTGGATATCCCAAGATTCCAGCCACTAGTCATGTGCCTGGCTCATAGTATATGTTTTGAGGTTAAATATTCTGGATGATACACTTCTCATGGATTTCTGTGACGCTGACTTTTCCTTAGACAGAAAGTGGCTGCTTCACGCCCATAGTTTTGGGGAGAGATGGACCAGGTGTGCAGTACTGAGAAGTGGAGTGGGACCTATCATTATTATAGGATAATAATGCTGTGGCATTTTAGGCCTGGGCATTAGACAGCAGCTCTATGTCTTTTCTTCAGACAGGTTCCTTAACGGCTCTAGTCCTTGGTTTTTTCGTCTGTAAAATGGGCGCGATATAATACCTCCCTCACTGGGTTATCGTGAGGGTTCGATAAGATCGCGTGCACAAACCTTGTAGCACAGTGCCTTACACACAGCAAATGCTATGTACAAAATAAAAATAGTATCTTGCTTCTCCATAATGTTCTGTAGTCTGTAAAAATATTTTTACCTTTAGGTTCTCTCCTTATGCCTAGAGCTTCAAGAGAAATTGTATATGTACGTGTGTGTATAAAATAAAAACACATATTTTAAAGTTATATGTCTATAATATAAATATTACATATTATTAATTATTATGAACACATATATCTTATACGTGAAAAGTATATATATCACATATGTACCATATTTGTGCATATGTGTGAATATGTATATATGCACATATACACATACATACGTATACACACATATTACATATATGTCAAAGAGACAGTGAGAGAGATGACGAGTGCTGTGAGTTAGATCCCGTGAACATATGTGAAAACTCAAAGAAATATAGATTTCAGTTTATCCCAAAGTAAAGCATCTTTGTGAAGGGCTGGGTGTGGTATCGTGTTGGAATGGCAAACAGCTTTGTCAGTTACTTTGGTTTCCTTAAACACCTCTTTCCACCCTAGAAGTCTCTGCTTCCTCCTCAAAATTTCCCTCAGTGTGCTTGATTGTTGAGGAAGAGAGTGAGAGAGAGAAAACGAGAGAGGGAGAGATGGAGGGAGGCAGTGGGGAGGGATTGAGAGAGAATGGGAAATAAAAAAAAAAATAAGACGCTCAGCAAACAGCAGGAGGGCCAAGAAAAATATTTAATCCAAACAATGAATATTGTTGTTTCCTCCCACAGTCTGCATTCCCAGTCATCTTCCACAGGCAGGCTTGGGGAGCCAAGAAACGCCAAACAGCCTGGCATCATGTGCGTGTGGCAGGGGCACGGGGGGTGAGCACGCGTGTCAGGGGCTGCGGTGGAATATTCCCTCCGCCGGCCCAGGCTTGCCTCGACCTCCCATGAACTGCAGGCTGGCCAAGGAACCAGGAGACGGGGACAGACAGAAGTGAAGGCTCCGGGTCAGAGCAGGACCCCTGCTGTTTGCCCTGGGCCTTCTTCCAGGAGTCACGTGCTTTTCCATCCCTTTCTCCCAGCTGCAGGTTGTCCTCTTCTGACTTCTTCCTACTTCCCATCCTTTTGTCTCCTTTACCTTCCAGAGCTATGTGAGCTCTTGAACAGAGTGTGTACGGCTAAGGTTTCAATCAGGCGGGGTGTGGTCCTGGCATGACAGGTAGCAGAGGGCCAAGAGAGGGGGAGCTGAGGGAGGGACCACCTACAGAGGTGAGGGCCAGGCGGAAGGCTCCACCTGCTCAGCCAGGTGCCTGCAGGGGCCTGAAATTCCACTCTCGGTTTCCTTCTTCTGAATCTTTACGTTTGCTTCTGTAAGAATCGACGGTTAGTGAACCTTTACCTGGAAGGTCATGCTAAGCTGTTTTCAGGTGATGTTTTAGAGAGAGTAACTGATAGCGAGAATAGATACCTGGGGAGGCTGGGGAATAAGACAGAGGAAAGGGACCTTCTCTTGGAGAAAAGGCAAGAGGAATGGAAAGCAAAAAATATTTTGCGTTCTCGGTTTATAGTTCATTCTGGAGGGGCTCCCCGAGTGCCACTCACCAAATATTCATTGGGCACCTACTGTGGTGTGTTCGGCATTGTGCCGATGCAGGGGCCTTATTGCTGACGGAAGGACACAGGAGTGGAAAAGGAGCAAAGCAGAAGTGTCCCTGCTCCTATGGCCCTTGCACAGTTTAAACCTCTTGTGTTCATAGTTTCTATCTCTGACCTTAAAACACAGTAGGCTGGCTCCAATTAGCTGGCAAGGAGGCCAGAAATTCCCCGAACAAACAATTGTTAATCCATTCCTTTTAAAAGAAGAAACTCAGGTACCATGCGGCAGGGCTGTCAGGAGAGTTTGTGGGCCACCCTACCTCATTTACGCCATGAAATCAAGAAACAAAATCCTGAGAATTAATGGGCCCACCAGCCTCCCAGTGGAGATGGGAATGAGGTCTGATGGTGTAGCATTGTGAGTTCTTGCTGGGAGTCCAGCACAGACTTTGCTGTACCACAGATATCAGTACTGCTGGAGCACAGCAATCAGGCCAGCTGGAGGACTGCTGCCCTGTCACCAGACAGCATCCTGGGAAGTGTTGCTGTATGGTCCAGGAAGGAGGGAGGGCAACACTGCTGTGAAATCAGAGTTTGACAGCAAAAGACTGGGAATCACTAGCATCACGTCTGGACTAGCCGACCATGTGAGGTTAGCTCCTCCAGAGAAGAGGGGAAGCATGGCAGATGGAGTGAGACTGACAGAAGAGGAGAAAGAAGGTGTGGGGGACGTTTGTTTCTTTAGGACATGGAGTTGGGATTTGATGCGGAGGGGCTGGACAGTGACCTTTTGAGTGATTATGGAGATCTGAGGAAGGAATGGAGGCGATGGCAGGGAGGGGAACCCTCGGTGCTGCCACCGTCTCATGTAATTTTGGTAAAAGGTAGAGGGTACTGAGGCCAAAGGCACAGAGTTTCTTCTGTTGATGAGGCCTCTGGTTCCTGTGAGGGCCAGGACACACTGCCATCAGCGGCCGTGGCGCACCGCAGTGGCGTTTCTCCACAGAGGAACAGAACACACATTTGCAGGAGGGCTATGTCGTTTTGTTTTGAAGCCACCTAGGATAGCGGGACAAGGGCCTGTGAAGGGCTATTTTCTCCTGTCTCTATCTCTTGAGAAGCAGAGCTCTAACTTAGAGCTGATGTTTTTCTGGCGCAGAAAAATGCAGACTCTGCCTGAAGACTCCCCTGCCGCATCTTCGCCATCTGGGCCTCTAACTCCCCCCATCTGCTTGGGGTGAGTGAGAAGCCCCCGGGCCATGTTGGGCCAAGAGGAGAGCCTTGTGGGGAAGCAGGTTGGTGTATGTTTGCGAGGTGGAGAGTCTGTACCACTGGGTCTTATTTGCAGCTAAATGAAAGGAGCTGCTAGAAGGTTGTTTTTGGCTGAAAAGTAAGTCACAGAGTCTTCTCACCTTCCTGTTTTCCTGTGGCGCACGTCAGGGAAGAGGTGTCTGTGATGGTTTGGGGTTTTTCAGAGGCTGAGGCACCCAAGTCACCACTATGGTTTTGAGGAGAGCCTTAGTTTCCAGAAGCCAGTCAGGACTTTCCCACTTTGTTTTTACAAGTTCCGGACCCATTTCCCCTGTCACCTGACTCTCTCTCCTTCGTGACTCAGATGGGTGCATCTGTGGTGAAGTGGATGGGGCAGGAGGCTCACAGGCATGAGAGCATCCACGGCTTTGACTCTAAAGTGTTGGTGGCAGCATCTTCAAGTTTTTCTGACCAAAGTCTCCATGGGGGGAGCTCAGACACCAACCCACAGGGGCAAAAAGCAATGGTAGTGTTCCTGGCAATTTCATAAAACTAGCATTCACTGAACACTTCCTGTGGGCCAGGTACCATGCCAAGTATTTTACCTCCATTTGCTAATTGGTTCCTTACAATGACCCTATGATGTAGGTGTTATTCTCGTTTGTGAATGAGGATACTGCTGCTTCAAGAAGTCCAGTAACTTGCCCAGATTCTAGGAGTTGGTAAGGAGCAGAGCTGGGATCTGGGCACAGGTTGATCTAACACCATATCCCGTGCTCTTAATCACCGTACTATACAGCTTTGATCATTTTCCTGGGCAGGAGCTGTTAGGTTCTGGGTACCTTGAAGCAGATGAAAATATTACAAGTGAAAGCAGTCAATTGGCCGTATTTTGTTTGCGTTTGTTTTTTCGCCTCCATTTATCCCAACTACTTCTCTCAGAAGAGCTAAGTTTTTGCACTACTTGATTATTTCCGTTCTAAGACTGTGGTTTGGTTTTGGTGTCAGATATAGATAAGCTGGTTGTAACCAGGCTTTCACACCCTGTAAAGGTACACATTTACTTTTCCGTTCCTGAGGGTCTGGTGGATTGCACAGGCAGAGGTGTGAAGCCCTTCACAGAAGCTATATGACCTCACATGGACCAAGTAAAGCACCATAGACACAAGACTAGACCACAAGTCCTGATGCTTCTCTCTTGGGGCCGATAAACGGTGCTGCTTCCCTCTGCCCCTCCAATAGAATGTGTGTCTTCATTGCTTTTCTTTCAATTACATCTTGCCTATCTATTGTTTGTGGAGCAGACCCTTGGCCTTCAAGGAAGTATTCTTTGCACTTTCAACTCTTGGCTGGTAACACAGCAGGGACTTAATATCTTAGTTATTAGTGACTTTGCCAAGGCCCAGATTTGAGTCATGTAGACTTCAGGGCTGGTAGGAAGGAGCAAATCTCTTGGTTCCAAGTAACCAAGCTACCAGTGCAGCATCACCATGTGACTGTGTCATTCCATATTAGCCCTTGCAAACATAGTCATCTTATTAAAATACTAATAGCGTGGCTTAAAAGTGCTCCACCTTGCAAAGGCCCAAGATCTAGGCCCCTATTCCCCATCAGCTGTTGAAACCCAATCACTTGATTACCGATATTTGCAAACATTCCTAGGACAGCGATGGTTTCATGGCCTTATTTCTGCTCTGGTTTTCAGCTTCTTTTTGTTTTTGGCGTCTAGATAATTTCCTTTCTTTTCTTATTATCCCAGCTGTGGAACTGAGAAGATATTGTTACATTCTCTCCAGCATTTTTGGATTGTTTATAGAAAGAGAACTTTCAGAGGGTATATTCTACTATCTCTTCTCTCTCAGAAATAAAGGTATATCAAAACTCTGCCCCTAGTAGGAGAGAGTAATGAAAAGGAGGGAGCTGGTCATAAAGCATGCCAAGGAGATGTGGTTAGCCACCCTCATGTTTATTTGTTGAGAACCTGCTGGGCATCAGGCGCTGAGCTAGTAGCAGGGACTGCAAGGGTGCTTAGTCTCTGAGCCCTTGGTGATACACTCAGAGTGTTAAGTCCTGTAATACATATGTGGATAAAATATGCGACAGTAGCACAGGGGCAGGGAGAACTCTCTGGGTCCAGGAAGCCAGATGAGATTTTCCAAAGAAGGTTTATCTGAGAAGCTCTTCCTTCAAGATCCATCTCAGGGTATCTGTCTATTTTAGTTTTACATTTTCCAGGAAGATTGTTGCAAACCCACAAACGTGAGATCATCGGCACCCTCCCACCCCAAGGGGTGAACACTGGGGGAGTGGAACAACTTCATTTCCTCTTTTCCTCAGATGACTTTCGTGAGCAGAAAAATGCCTGGCTTTACCATTCTGGGGCCCAGAAATAAATGTTTCTGGGTTTCGGGCATCTGCTGATGGGATGGGAGCATAGTGTTGCTTCCTCCTGGGGGAATCAGCCTCCAGGGAAATATGGGCCGACAAGCCTGAGCCCAGAAGGAGCTATGGTACCAGGTAGCTTATTTGGGATAAACTTTGACCCACAACTGAGAAAAGGAGAAGTGAAGTTGTGGGGGTCCAGGGGACTTGACATTATATATCAGACCCTTTTTCTTGTTTCTCTGTTGGGTTACTGTGTTCACTTCATGATTGATGCTCCTGCACCTAGGCCTTTGTTGTAGAGGTGCCAAAGGAGTTTAAGTTACCTTGCTTTCCCCCAAATTAAAAGATTAATGAAGTCATCAGAGAGTGGTAGCATGATATAGTAAAAAGAACATCTTATCAAGAATTAAGAAATTTAGGCTCTGTTCCCAGGATTTCTACTAACTAACCTTATAAACAAGACATTTCACCTTTTAAAGCTCCATTTCATCATTTGTAAAGTGAGGGGATTTTACTAAATAGTCTTCAAGGCTCCATCCAGCCTTAGAATTTCATATATCTGTGGTCCTTTAAAAGAATCAAGTAGTGTTCTGGTCATCAAGGGTCCCTAAGGGGTCTCAAAGGTCTCCCAAGTTTTGCCCCTGAGATTCTAAGAGAGGCCTTGCAGTGAAACCCAAGCAGTGTGGACACAGTAGGCAGATCCATGGGATGAAAGGAGAATGAGAATCAGGCTGGAGATCACCATTCATTGGAGAGCTAGGAAAGAAGAGAAAATTGACACACATACTTGTGGAAATTTACGTAGAGCTTCCATCTGCTGCAAGGACTCCACCGGGTGTGGTGCCACAGCTGCCCTGGAAAAGGACTTCTTTTGGGCCTGATGCAGCCTGATCAATATGAAGAAATGCATGTGGGTCTGATTTGTCATTCGTATAACTAGAAGGTTTTGATGGGCAATGATGTGGGAGAAAGAAAATAGTATTAGGCATTAGGCAAAAGTGTGATGAGCATCCTCTGGTCTGAAACACCCTTCAAGATGATAAATAAGGCTTCTGCCCCATGCCTTACCTGTAGAGACATGGTCACTTTTGGCTGAGGTGCCAAACTGTAGGTTAGCAGAGCAGAAGTTCTGAAGTCCAAAACTAACCTTTCTAAAACATCATTGTGGTCATGAGTTCTGTTGCAAGCTGTAAAAGAAAAATATTCTTCATCTACTTCAAGTAATAGAGGTATTATCAGCCAATCAGTCAAAGTTTATGGACTTCTTCCTGAGGATGGGCCTGAGATAGCAGTCTAGCACCACCCACCTTTCGGTTTTCACCCTCTTCTTCCCCTGCACAGGCTCCTCTTCCCCTCTGAATCATCCAGTCCTAAGCTCTCTTCAGGAACTGGATGTGGCTAAGCCATCCACTGAAAGCTCATGCGGCTTCCCGTCCCCTCCCCCAAATCTGGATTAGGTGCTTCTCTCCTGTCCACATCTCTATGCTAGCACTCATCATCATAAGCAATAATTACTTATGGTGAGTTCTCTCAAGGGCTGAAGCCATTTTTATTTATCTCTGCATCCCTCTAACAATGCCTGGCACATGTAGGTTTGGGATAACGAGTATGGAGTTATTGAAGGAATGACTGCATCCGTAGACACCAGACAGGGCAACCAACCCCATGCCTAACTCCCTAGAACAACTTTAAACAGAAAATATCACTAGATAATATAACATAAAGAAGAGATTATCTTTACTTTTGAGAAGTTTCCAAAGTTGTATAGGTTGGATAGGCTGACTGCCCTTCCTCAGCATATTTCATCCATTATGCACAACCATTTATATGGCCACCTCATCTGCTGGAACACAGCTAGCTGGCAAGAAAAGCCTTCCTATAACAACTAAAATAGGTATCATCAAGCTCATATGTCATAAGAAGAGCAAGCCAGCCTCTCTCTCAGATTTAGGTATTCATTTAGGTATAATTCTAGGAAGCTTGACTCATGAAAGAGAGTGTGTGTGTGTGTGTGTGCACGCGCGTGCATGGGCTCATTTAGCAAAGGGGTGAATAGCCCAATGCAGAGAGTGGCTCTGAAGGTGAAAATAAAAAATATTCCTGTTGATGGCTTTGTAGTCTATAAGTTATTAAAAGGCAGGGAAACAGGAATTTTATAAAGGTTTTTTTGTTGTTGTTGAAATGATTAAAATGAAAATGAAAAAGTGGCCCCTAAAGGAATAAGCTTCAGGCGTTTAAAAACTTCCCTTATGTGGACCACTTCATTTTCTGATGTTACAGGATAAATGTATGGGTATGGAAAATGCACCTATGGACTCATTGTGCAGAGAAACCAAGCCTTGTACCCTCCCCAGGAAACTGGGGAATTTTCCCGCAGGGAGGAGGGATGTCCGCAGTCTGACACCTTTCAATTGTTAAGATTTAGATCTCCAGGTCTACCCCAGTCTTCAGATGCTTTAAAAAGTTTGGATCAATTAGTCATTTTTCCCTTCCTATTTTTTCCATTGTGACTTTGGACTCAAGCTGTCAAGCTTCCCAGGCACATGTTGCCATAGGAGACTCTGTTTGTTTAGGGTGGAGTAGTTGTTTTTGGCAGGTTGGGGGAGGAGCAATTAATTCTAATAGGTATATAGTAAATTAAATACTTGAGTCTTTCCAACCTTTTCTCTGTATTTCTGTTCTTTTTTTATAAATTCCCTTCTCTTCCCAGATGACCCTTTAAGAGCAGAAAATAAGCAGCTTCTAGAAATCGTATCCAGGCTATAGCAATAGAAGTCCAGTGACACCTAGAGAAGGTCACCTAGGCAATATTTGCTCTTTCAACGTATCTTCCCTAATGTTCTTGAGATGAGAAGCCATGCTTGGGAAAGATTTTGGAAGGACAGATTCCCCAGGGTCCTCTATTAATTCATTCAAATGTTTAAGTTGTTCTTATGAAAAGGAAGATCTTTGGATCTCCCTTTAATCCTCCATACTGAAGACCATGCTTTTATATGTAGAAAAAGTATTTTGGGTGCTCTCTGGATTTTTACAGACAATTATATGAAAAAGAAAGAAGGAACAGATTAAATTTTGCCAATGAGTCAGTCAGGGTTGGAGAAAAAGTAACAGATGCAGTGTTAGATGAAGAAAATATACTCCAAACACTTGAAGAAGAAAAAGAAAACTCTGAGGGAATCTCAGTATCCGGTCCTCCCGACAGCATCTATAGGTGTTAAGGATGCAGCTAATGGTATTTTGACTCCTATTATTTGGCTGCAGTTGTGAACACAAGTCCTGATTGCATAGTTATCCCAGATTCTCCTGAGCCAGAGTAACTGACTCCAGTGTTAAAGACAAATGCTCATCTCAGAATCTTTGTCTTTTATCCCAGTGAGGCCCGTGTTGAAAACACAATTCATTTTCACTTACTGCTCTCAACTAATATTGCTGTGCAGCTGTGCGACAGCTGTTGAGTTCCACCCCACAAGTAGCAGCTTTCAGTGGTTGGCAAACTGGTATACATCTGGAACGATGTGCAAATGACCTCAGGACCCCATAGAATAAATCAAAACATTGAAGTAATAACTTGGATGAGCTCGTTCTGATATAACTCAATTGCTGAAAGTTATTTAATGTCCATTTTTTGGTTTAGTGATCTATCTCATCAAAGCATAGTGAAATAGGGAACAGTTGACATTTAAGGAGGGTCGGGGGAGAGAAAGTTATTTGAAAATGTGAACTGGAAGGTGGCCTCAGAACTCAGGAGTCTACTGTCTTGTGGCCCAAAGAGTTTGACCACAAGATCTTTCCTGAGGCTTCACAGCTGGGCATCCACTCAGGATGGGGAGCAGCCAGTGTGCTTGAGTAGGTGGGCTGGCAGATGTGCCCTCCAGGATGCTGTCGGACACTGTCTTCCTCCAAAAGTGGTTCTAGAGAAATAATGCATTGGGCTGCTGAACTATTTTTTAACCACTTGTTAGTGTTCTTATCATGCATTCCCTTTTGGGCTGAAACACTCCATTAACTCTGGTTTGGCCTGGGCCCCTTTCCTGTTTTGTTAACTTGCGACAGTAACAGGAGTAGATGGAAACCGTTCAGCTTTCTCTGCCCTAGCTCTGTGTCTAGCTGCTGTGCATGAGGTGGCTGTACGTGTGGAACTATTTCTGTCCCAGCACTCATGCCCCAAACTCTAGGACCACTGCATTCTGGTCACACACCATTTGAGTCTTCACAGCACCCCAAGACTACTAGGGTCTAGGGTCTCTAAGCACAGGGACCAGGAGAAGTCGTGGAGGTTATGGTCCTTAATCCCAAGCAGCAAAGAGTCAAGATTGATGACTTCTAATCCCAAGATCATCTGGGCTCCAACTGTGTGACCTGGAGCGATTTTTGTCACCTCTGTACATCTCTGTTTACTCACTGATAAAATGGGACTTTTAAAGCCAACCTTTCCTGATACACAGACTTCTCCTGATGATCAACAGAGTTAAAATGTGTGAAAACATTTTGTAACCTACACAATATAAATAATATTTATAATAATTAAAGAATGTACCTATTATCACAAGAAAGCAAAAAATTTATCAAGGAATTTAAATGAACCATTCTGGACCCTCGAGTAGGCCAGCAGTAGGTGCTACAGGTGAAATTTGACAATTCCTTAGATCCAAGGGTCTTATCTTGAGACTGCAACTTCTTGCGAATGTTGGGTCAGTTTGTGCCCTGCCCCTTGGTGCTCTCCCATCTTATCTCTTGAGGTGCACGGATTATGCTGGTGTGGGGGTGAGTGGGAGAATAGGGTGAAGCACAGTGAAGCCAAGCTTAGACACTGACCTCCCACCTCCTTGCCAGCCTTTCCAAGCAGACGGTTGGTGTGATACCATCAACAATCGGGCCTACTGCCACTACGATGGGGGAGACTGCTGCTCGTCCACACTCTCCTCCAAGAAGGTAAGTGAGGCACCTGGGGGTGTGGGGAGGGGGCGGCAGCTCCAGGAGTAAAGGCAGGTGCTTTGGCTAGCTCTCCTTCATGAGCTATCATTATTGGTTTTTATTCAACAGTCAAGAAGTGGGGATTATAGTGAACAAACATTGGAGCTTCTACAGTGACAGGATTAAGGATAGTGGTTTTAGGATAGATTATTAGAAAATACTAGTTCTTTAATCGTCAGTCCTGTGACTCCTTCAGAAAAGCCCTGGCTTTTGCTACTCGGAGATTCACACCTGCGTCATCATCCAGGAAACATTTTTGTAGGCAGGGAATAATGGCCTCCACCCCTTGGGGAGGCAAGCTTACCAATCAAGTGATGTCCAGTTATTATGGATCTTCATAATTAAGTTAACAATCCTATAAAGTGTATTGTAATCATATTGCAGATATGTGTTGAGTGGCCACCAAAAGCTACCTGGAGCACTCTCTGAACTGGGCTCTGGGCTCTCTTAAATTGACAGATATGCTCAAGCTAAGCCTGCAAATTGAATAGGCTGAAATTTTGCAATAATATGGATAAAAAACCAAGTACTCCGAAGACATATGATGCTAGTTGGCCAATGGGGACATGGTATTACCTTCCTTGTACATGTGTCCACAATAAAGTCACACCTACATGATCACCTCTACACAGAGCTGAATCCTACAGCCCCTAATGACTAATATTTACTGAATGCTAGCTATGTGCCAGGCACTATTTTCACCACTTACGTGAATTAACTTATTTAGTGCAGAGCGCTCAGCGGCTCATTGTATCACTGTTCAATTTGGCCCTCTTTTGCTCTAAAAACCAATAAATTACAAACCAAGGGAAACAGATCAAGAGCTTGGATGACAGGTCAGAAATCATGCCAACTAGTTCCTAGTCTCACCTGCAGAAGGTAACTTGTCAAGGGTCCCATCTCTACACTGGAAGACAGGACCACTTCAGAAGAAAGCAAGCAATTCTCTCCCCATCTCCATCTCCCACTCAGCAAATCTAGGGTTTGTCTTTAATAGATTTCAGTGCCTGTGGCCAGTGTACACAAGAATCAGTATTGAAAATGCACTTCACCCCCCTGTTGATTCCCAAGTCACATTTTACTTCATATGTGAAAATATGCTGGGAAGTTTCCCCAAACAACGCCACCCGTTCTCCAGCCCACTTGCCCGATCACCAAGCCCGTCTCTTCAGTGTACTTGAACAATTTTCTCATATGCCTATATATTTTTACCTCATTTGATTGTCATGCCCAAAGGGTAGAATGTTTGCCATTTTTGTATCATGTCTCCCGAATGCCCGGTTCTCTCTGAAGCTAGTTACAGACATTCAAAAAGTATGTTTATCTGTTAGTAGCAGCACAAGCAGGAAGAGAGCAATTTTTGCTGGACCATCTCTGGCATAGAGGAGGGATAATTACATAGCAGGAGGGCAGTCCAGCCACAAACAATGGGTAGAGAGATGCGTTGTTTCACCAAGCCAAAGTGTCTATCCTGGGTTCAAGAAGGGCAAAACCTCATGCTTATGAAGATGGCAAGGATGCTCCTATGGCCCCAAGAACACCAAGGGGTCAGAGTCATAGAGCTAGGCTATAGAGTCTTGGTTTTCCAGATAGTGTCATGACCTTGAGTTGAGTCATCCAACTTCTCTTGGCTTTTCTTGAAAAAAGAAAATGCTAACATTCATTTTACCTACTTTGTAGGGATTTTTGTGCAGTTGATAATAGCAACGAAAACATTTGCAACGGTAGCTTTAGACATTAGTGGTAATATTAGAAGTAGCAATAACAAGTGTTACAGGTGCCTGGAAATGTGTTTTATATCCATCCTCTTATTTAAACCACACTGTTACACTCTGGGGTAGTTACCGTTGTCCACCCACTTTATATATAAAGAAAGTGAAGCAAGGATGGTTTACCTTGCCTAGGGAGACATGGTATGTAAGTGAAAGTACTGAGTATTAATTTCAGTTCTGTAATATTAACACGTGTTCCCACACTTCCTCTGGGACCAAGGGAGAGAAGTGAAAGCTGGCTGAAGAGTCTTAAGTTTGGCACAAAAATGGGTTATTTCAACTTCTCTTTGATTTCCGCTAGGTCATTCCATTTGCTGCTGACTGCGACCTGGATGAATGCACCTGCCGAGACCCCAAGGCTGAAGAAAATCAGTAACTGTGGGATCAAGCTCCTCCTTCCACTGCCCTGGAGGCAGTAAGAAAGAGAGGCTTCCCCAAAAGGAAACAAGAGGTTAATGAAGAAGAAAGACCATGAAATGAGGGAAGAAGGAAGAATGTGAAGGATCTATAAGAAACACGAGAGGATGTTTATAGGTGCCAGTGATTGCATCGAGTAGCCCAAGTAGGGAAGGATCATAGGCAAAAGTTTCTTCAAGGAGGCAGTTGATTAAAAGTGGAAGAAGAAATATGATAGATATACAAGGACCCTCCTCCCCCATTTATATTCTATCCAACCCCATCCTCAACTCTTACCCTGCTCCCCACTCTGCCAGCTATTCAGCTCCACCTAACTTGTAAACCAATACCAAAATACTAGAAGAGAAGTTACCAGGGACTCTCTGTTGATACCCATTTTGAATGGATTGCCATCTTTCAGGGCTCATCTACTCTAAACTGGCTCTCTCCCTTTCTTTTGTGTAGTCTCCCGTAGTAATAATGAAGTTAGTTATTAATTCTTTATAAGTATTTAAACATAATTATATAAATATATTATATATATTATATTTTTTGCTGTCTACTAAGCTAAAATTATCCATTGTTCCACACATGCTGCTGTGAAGTTCATGTCCAAAATGAATGCTGAGCATCTGAGGACAGAAAGACAAGTTCTTCTGCCATCTTTCTATTGATGAGAATTGGCAGGTTGAGAGGGAAGTGGAAGAAGGAGAGAGGGGAAGATTAGATGGAGTTCTTGAGGCTAACATGTCAGCTAATCATCTTTTTATGAGCTGGGAGCTGGGCCCACTTTGAGGAGATGGGGGTTGGAATGACAATACTAAGAGGCGTGGAAAGTTGGGTGGGACTACCTACTGGTGATGGGTCCAGAACTAGACGTGGTTCTTGAGTATCCATCCAAAAACAATAGATTCACTTCTCTACACTTCTCAAAACTCTTAGTTGGAGTTGGTGAGACCTGGGATTGTCTACACTTCCATATGTGCCTGTTCCAAGTGTGGCTGTCAGCCAGCCCATCGATCAAGTTAGTATTAGGGCTCATTCTCTGATCACCAGATAACAGGAACTCACGCATTCCTCATACTTGGCCTGTGGTCTCACTCCTTCTAAGTTCCAAAGCCTAAGCATCATTCACAGCCACATGACTGATTGTTGATTTTCTGGGGCGAAAAAGTGTTATGGAAATGACACAGGAGAAAGGAGGGAGAAGATGGAAGAGCAGGCTGAGATGGAGGAGCCAAGGGAGGCCATACAGAGGGGAGAGGTCAGGGGTGAGGCAGAGCCCAGGGCAGGAGGATGAAGTGAATCAAGGAGAGACTCAGCCTTTTTGCAAGTCTCCAAAGCAGACCAAGGGGGATCCTTTAAACAATGCAGAATCTGAGGCAAATTCTATTCAAGCGCCATGTATCCAATCTGTGGCCCAGAGATGTTCGACTTGAGCAAGCTCTGGAAACACGTGGAGCAAGGGTGACACTCTGTGGGGAGAGAGAGGAATTTCAACCATTTAGGGTCCATTTTGTTATCCCTTCTTGTTCAATAGATGGGTTGTCTGTGGAATGACCCCATCACCCTGCCTCTGTTTATGTCCCAGGCTTTCTCTTTGTGCCTGTGCTCTATTGCCGTTGTGTTGTGGTAGTGATTTCTGGATTAGGCCTTGGGGAAAGAGAGTAAGGAGCTGCTTTCTTGTTCAACACCCCAGTTTGTCATCTCAGGAAGGGCTGGGAGGCTTGCCTCCCTCAAAGCTTCTTCTCTAGTGGAAGTGAAGAACAGACAAAAATGAGAGAGCAGCCTCGGTCTGTCTGCATCGTCCACTCTTTGGCTCTGACCACAGGTTTTCTACTGTTCTATCAACACTGAAGCGATGGCTCTGCAAAGAGGAGGAGGAAATATTACCCACTACTCTCTTGAGCCAAACTTCGTGTAGGAAAGAACAATATTCTGGAAAAGAATAAAAAGGAAAAGGGGATATATACATATTTATCTGTGGGGATATGAAATGAGGGGGCAGAGTCACTGGGGAAAGAAAAGAGCAGAGTTTGCCCATGCAAAAACACTCTTGTCCTCTATGTTTCTAGCCATAAGAGAAAGGAAAGCCTGGATACCTACCATTCCTTATCTGGGTTCAGATTTAGTGCCCCTAAGATGAGAATAAGTATTTATTTCTGGGATTCTGATAGGCTTCAGTATGGAAAGGACAGTGGAAAAGTTTAGATTCTCCATGAAGAAAAAGTTGTATAATTGTTTTCTTGGGGAAAGTATCCAGATTCCTGGAAGCGTGTCCAGCTCTGTGTAGGGGAATCCTGCCTCGTCCAAGACAGAGGCAGTGGAAGGGTTACCCTGGGCATTACCCAGCTCAGGAAGGCTACAGGCTCCCCCCCAAGAATGTGGAGCCTGTGGTTCATGCCAGTGGGGTCTGTGCTCAGTCTCTCCACAGGGGTAACAGTGAGAACATTGCTCTTCCATACTTCATGTAAAAATATTTTATTCTGGGTTGGCAACATCTGCACTTTGCCACTGCCCTGGGAAGGCGAGAGAACAGTTCCTGCGGAGTTTGGAAAGCCCCTCAGGCTGTGGGCTGCTTAGCCTTAGTCAGCTCTGGCCATGCAGAGACAGTAGGTTCTTCCAGCCCTTGTCCCTGGGGCCCATTGTTTTGAGCTCCTCAGGTCACTAATAAAGTTGAAGGATTGACACATCATGGTTACAGATCCCCAGTGGATATCAGCTCACACTTGCTCCACGTGGTGGTCTGCATTCGGCTGCTCTCACCCATCCATGGGGTCCCGGAGGGCCTCTCCCAGAGGCTCTTCTGTCTGTTTCTTTGCTCCAACATCACTTCTCTGCTTCCTCTTTTTCCTAGTCACTAGGGGCTATGGTGCCCAGGTCACACAGGGCTAGCTGCCTCTGATGATTAGTGTGACAGCCTCTAACCAGAGACACTAGAGGAGAGAGTGAGGAGAATGGGCAGCTGGCAAACTTGTATGTCCAAGTAAAGAGCTCCTCTGGATTCTCTGCTTTCCCTCCCTCCATGACAAGGCATTGGACTTGGCACTTCCTCTACTCTGTGAGATCACTATTGAGTGCGTCAGTTAGCACCCCAAGGGGATGGCTTGATTGGGAACACGGTGAAAGGAGCTGATCTACTGTATTGTAATGTAAAACAGCTACAGCCAGTGATTTTGTAAGATTATAAGATGTTCATTAAAAAATCAGCACACAAAATATGAAGTGTCTTTGGGGTCTTGTTCTTTGTTTAAATCATTTTGCCACTTCCAAGTCACCTTCCATTTGCTTGTGCCAGGTCCAGATGTCCGTCATTGTTTCATTGATTGACCATTCCTTTCATTCACTTAAAAACTATTTATTAACTAAATGCTGTGAGTAAGGGAGATACACAGGAAAGTTCATGAGAAGAGATGACATATACAAAAACAGAGTACACAGTAGTAATGTCAAGTGCCTCATGAGTCGTGAAATAGAGTGCAGGAATCATTTACAGTTCAGAGGAGGTAGGAGTCACTCCTGGATGCCAAAGGCAGGTAGCATTTAAAGGACGGTCTGTGAAGGAGGCACATGAGCTTGATAGGCAAAAATGGGAAGGAAGGAGAGGAAAGTTCAGGCGAAGTGAAGAATAGGGCTGACAGTACGGAGGTAGGAATGTGAAAAGGCTGGGCAATCTTGAACATCACTGGGTCATCCAGCTTAGCTAGAAGGTAGAACCCAGCTAACATGTGTCGTGCATTTGGCCAACACAGTCTTATTTAATCCTCGCAAGGGATCTCCAACTTCCATATTCTCATTTCACAGATGTGGACACCAAGTGTCAGTGTGGTGAAGAAAATTCCTTAAGGTCTCATGCCTGGAAGTAGCTCCGGGCCTGTTTTGTGAGACACCAAGAAGTAAGAAGGAAAAGAAAAATGATGGTTAATAGGATAGGGAAAGGGAAGGGGGAGGGCTGGAGAGAAAGGTTAAAGGTCATAACCTCTGCATTAAGGCTACACACCCATAACGATTATCACAATGGGAAAGGGAGGCCTCTTAAGAGGAGCAAGCTTTTGAAGAAAGGGCACATATTTGCTTTTTGATAAGGTCGATGTAAGGGCCAGAAAGGTAACTGGTTGGACATTTCATGTAGAACAGTTTTTAGTGCACTGGAGAAGGCCTCTGCAGCTGGGGGCAGCGTGCCAGGGTCTCTGGCCATGCCAGGCCCCACCTGCCTGCCCGAAGGGTTGGGCGGTTATCTCAGCACACTGAAAGCCATTCGGGAAGGCCAGTGGGATAGTTAGAAGTATGAGCTTGGAACTTGGGAGAGAGGTTTGTGACTAGAAATAAACGTTTGAGACTAAAAATAATATTACCTGTTGTTTTCGTCATGGTTTACAAAGTACTTCCATCTGCTTTATTACTACCCATGGGTGAAGCAGAGCAACATTTTTTGTTTCCATTTCACAGATGAAGAAACTTGAGTATCAGAGAGGTTATTGAAAACTTTAAGTTCATATAACTAAGTGCAGGTTGGGATGAGAATCCGAGTTTTCTGTCCCCAAATGAGATGTACTTTCCACTACATGATGTTCAGTTGCAGGGTGAAGCAGATCCAGTTGAAATGGGAAAGTTAAGTGTCTTTTTACCTGTCCATGTTTCAAGGCCCTTACTGGTTTCCGTGTGACTCTCTTAATAGCTGATGGTAGGAACTGAGAGCAAACCTTCTAGAGCACCCTTCCAGGGCCGTCTGCTCATGCCAGGCCCTGAGTATAAGCAGATGCCCCTGCACATGCCAGTTAGGCCGGCTGGACTGAGACATCTGGCAAGGCTGCCTTCTCCCTAATAGCTTCCCCAGGGAGCGTCCTGGAGAGAGACTTTGGAGCTCTGGTTTCTATTGACTGACAAACTTAAACGACATGATGAGTCACCCGTCAGCTAAGAGACTCACTACTCTTAGATTCAGGCCAAGGAGATGATGAGGGGCTCAGGATGGGGAGAAGGCCAATGAGAAGATTTTCCACTTATAAATAGCTCCAGGCATCTCTTTTTACGTCACCCCAGGAAGACCTCTGATTCTGGATGCCTAACATTTCAGGTTGCCCAATGGTTGGCTTAGAAAAAAAGGAGATGGTGATGAGAATCTTATATCTTACAATATACATCCACACCGATAAAACCTTCTACATGTGCCTTGGGTATTTGGGTCTGGAACAAGGTAAGATTATGGTAGAAAATAGTGATTATTTTCAAGTCTGCCATTGTGTGAGCCTGCTTGGGCTTGACTGCACATTTTCCTGTCAGTATCCAGTCTGGTGGTCAACACACTGCGAGGTGTGTGGATTTGCCACATTCAGCTCCTACCACATGATCCCTTTGGGGTTTTATTGATCCTGCCACTAGATCTTCAGGTTACATTGCCAAGTGTTAGTAAGAACTGGTACAACAATGGCAGAGTATGTTCTTAAAAGAATCTACAAGTCAAATCTGGTTAATATTCCAAATCGGTATAATAAAAACATTTCTAAGCCCTGAAAGATAGTACAGAGTGACTACAGTTGGCTAATGTTCTTCAAATTTTCTTCTAAGGATAATTTCATATAGACAAGCTTCCTTTTCTTTGTCCACATACAAGTCACTTATTTGAAAGCAAAATAAATAAAGGAGAGTGTTGACTTTTTAATGACGACCAATCGTATATCAATTTGCCTCTCGTCTCCGTTAGATAATCCCTATCTGAAGGCAGCTGCCTGTTTAAAAATGTCTATGCACGTACAAGTCACGTATTTAAGTCTCACAAAAGGGGATCTAAGTTAGAGAATGTTCCCATAGCACAGCTCAGTATGGGCAGCTCAGAGTGCTTTCTGCACAGTAAGCCAAGTGTGTGTTGGGACACAAATGACTTCCAAGGAATGATTTTATTGGTAGCGAATCAGTAACCTTTAGAATGATCTGTAAGAGAGTTCCTACAGCTGCTTAAAATGTCCAAGTAGTCTCCACCCTGGGAAATATCACTTATTAACTCGACCCTGCTCATGCCTTCTCTACTTCGCTAGATGACCTGCTGCGGGGAGGCTGGGGGCAGGGATGACCGAGTCTGGACCTATTCAATGGACCTTCCCAAGTCTGGAAGGTCAATGTGCAGGATGTATTAGTGACTTGTAATCCATGAGCAGCAGTATGGCGCTCTGCAAGGAGAATAAGCTTTTGAGCCTGACAAATCTGAATTTGAATTCTGACTCCACCACTAACTAGATCTGTCATCTAGTTACTTAACCTCTCTGAGCCTCAGTTTCCCAAAAATCTACCTTTGCAGGGTTATGTTGGGCACAGCACCTGAGCAGTGTCAGACAGGAAGAGGTTAACAAGTGGTTGATAGAAAGGATTAGTATAGTCTACTCTCTCAAGAAGTATGATGGTGGAGAAGAGGAGGAATGGCCTTTATATGGCTTTTAAATATCCTTCAAATTCTCCAACACTGTGATACTTGGACATTAGATGGTCACTGAGATGTATGTCATCATTACTATATCCTCAGGACAGAGCAGATAGGAAGATCCCTTGTGGTTTGGCTGCTAGAAGATATCCTAGCCTACTGATTCAGAGAAACGTCAAATGGATTTGTAGGGTAATGGTGGTAAAAGCGTGGCACTGAGAAAAATGAAGTGGGCTAAGGGGAAATTTTTGGAGTTGGTAAAAAAGTTGGTAAGTTCCAGAATTTGGAGTATACCTGGAAGTTGCATTAGCTCTGTGGAATGCTGTTTCTTTTCTCCAGAAGATAATTGAATTGCTGAATTTATCTAGTTGGCAGAGGAGTGCCGTTAAACACAATATTCTGCGATGATGGAAATGCTCTGTATCTGTGTTGGCCAATGTAGCAGCCACCAGTCACAGCTGCTATTGAGCGTTTGCACTGTGACTAGCACAACTGAAGAGCTGAATTTTAAATTAATTCCAATAATTTAAATGTAAATAGCCTCCTGTAGCTAGTGGCCACCACATTGGACAGCACAGGTCTAGAATATTTCATACATGTATCAATCACATTTGCTTTTAAAATATGCTTTGAACATGATTTTCAAAATCATTTGCTTGTGTCTCATGGCTGAAGTAAGGAGACATCATATTCAGTTGGGTATTTGGGTTATATTATTCTAGTTTAGAAAAACTTAAATTTAATAAATCATCTACAAATTCATAATGTCAGAAACCTCAAACCAGAAGTAAAAAAGCAAATAAAAAGATCTCTCACTGGCATATAGTTTCCATAAAGTCTATGCAGTTTTCTAACAGATAAGATAACTGCGTCACCACTGGGACCTTATCTTTGGGAAATCAGACAGTGACCGAGCAGGTGAAACACTTAACAAAAATGAGACATGAGAATTATTCAGAGAAGCACAGAGAGGCCCAACATGGCACAGCTAATAAGTGGCCGAGCCAGGACTTGGAACCCGGGAGTCTGGCTCCAGTCTATGCATTAATCCACTCTGCTATCTAGAACACTCTCTCTCCTGGGAAACACCTCCTCAACAGACCATGGTAACATCGCTAAGTGAGATCCCTTCTCCTGCTTCTTCCCCCGAATCTACTAGGCACAATGAGTCCACATCCTTCCTCCTAAAGTCTAGCTCTCGTTGAGTCGCCTATAACTCAGGGAAATGAGTGCACTGATTCTGCACGTCCCCACTGGTCTAACCAGTCTCAGCACGCCCAACCCGTTACATGGACCTCCCACTGCTTCTGAACAAGTGCTCCTTCTGCTCCCCAGAGGGCACCTTCCCAGCCCCTGAACCTCCTGCTTTTGCTCATGCTATTCCCTCCTCCAGCCTGCTTCCCTCTGTCTCCACCTGCCAAAACCCTGCTCATTTCCTCAAGCCCTTCTCTCATCCTCCAGTTTCAGGAAGTTGTTCTTCATTCCCCTTTATTGTGTCCATGACCCCTTATTGTCTTCTCCTGGGATAATCAATCTAGTTGACTGACGTCTTGTTAGATGTGTTCTTGTCTTTCCCTCCTACTCAGTTGTAAGCTCATTGAAAGCAGGTGAACTCAGGGCTCCACTAGCCTATTTGATGCCTTTTGTAAGAAGTGGATGAAGTACCCTGTCATCTGAGTAAGAGAAAACCAGCACCAGAGACCACGGCTTTAAAAGTGTAGCACAAACTGAGTTTTTACCCACACTCACACCTTGGACCAGGCAGACTTGGGCAAGACACAACTTCACATCTCTACAAGGTGGCCCTGGAAACACTATCTTACTTGGTTTTAGAGCTTGGCACTGCCTCGCATGGTGCCCTACCTGAGTAAGACCTTGGAATTTGCTGAATTGAATCTCAACCCTGATTTTTACAGATGTGAGAATCAAAAGAAAAGAGGAGGTTGTGTTTGGGGTTGGGGTGGGTGGGTGGAGCTGTGGACAGTTGAGCTTTGTGCTTTGACTGGTTCTTTAACAATAGTCTGGAAGTGATGGTAATACAGGGCTGACATGGAAGACTGTGGGTTGTGAGTGCATAGCATCAAAATGTCACATTGTCAAGTTGACCCTGGAATTCAGGGTTTTTCAGTCACTTTTTTTTTTTTAAAGATTGGCACCTGAGCTAACAACTGTTGCCAATCTTCTTTTTTTGTTTTCTCTGCTTTTTCTTCCCCAATCCCCCCAGCACATAGTTGTATATTTTAGTTGTGGGTCCTTCTAGTTGTGGCATGTGGGACGCCGCCTCAGTCAATTTTTTGTTGAGGTGTGCTTTAGCCCAGCTAACAGATGTGCATATTTCGGTTTTAGATGTATAGTCCACGTGAATTGGGAAGGAGGAGAGATTGTTGATCAAGCAAGATAGAGAATCTAAGAGACAACCTCACCTGAGATGGAGTTGAATGATCTTGAGCAAGTTACTTAATCGCTTGAGACTCAATTTTCCCATCTGTAAAAGGGAATGATAATTCCCAACTTAAAGAATTATTGTGAACTACTCTAATGAATGTGAAGTGCCTACCATGGAGCTGGCACTTTATAAATGATGGTTATAAGAATTACAACCCAAGGTAAACAGAAGTATTCCTGGCACAGAAGGGCCAAGAGGAAACAGAGTAGTGGGGATGGTGATTGGCTGGCTTTTGAGTTTCTGGGCACTTTCTGGCCTAGGGTGTGACCTATTCTAATGTCCTGGTTGGTGTTCTCTCCCTGTCTCTCTCTCTCACACCCACATACACACTTACATACGGTTAAGTGTTCTGTGAACCTTAGGCTATGTTTTAAGTATAATTTCATTTAAGGCCATTCCATGTGCCAGTTTGAGGCCCCAGATTAAATAGTTAAAATGTGACCCTGATTGCAAGTATTAAGGAAAGGAAAAATTTTTTTAAAAATGATGGCAGTAAGACAGCGTAGTTTACTCACAATTGTAGAGGGTCATGCTCATGCCAGAACACATCCTGGGCTCTGCCTGAGCGGCATGCTCATGCGGCATGAGCCATATGTAACCACCTATAATAATTTAGAGTTAGACAGTTTACCTTCAGGAAGTAACAAGGGCCAAGGGAATAGTGGTGGCTTGGAGAGAAGCAAATTTCCCTCCAGACATAAATGAAGTCCTGGAAGTATCAAGGCATCTGTGTATTTTAAGCCTTGACTCTCTTAGAGTGAACTTTGGTGGGCATTCTAGGCCGTATGTATTCATGCCTGCCTATTGAGAGAGTATAGACTTCAGACTTGAGACCTAGTGTGGATTCCCAGCTCAGGGAGACCTTAAGCAGACGACTGAGTCTTTTAGGGCCCATTTGTAAACAGGTCCTGAGAGATGAGTATATATTTGCAGGATTGTTATGAGCATTCAGTGGGTTAACATTAGTAACCCTTGAAAGCACTTGGTACCTAAAATGCTCTATGTGTGTTCATTTCCCATAACATAGCTAGAGCTCAGTAAATACCTATTAACAATAAATGTTTATTAATGAATGAATTCCTTTCCTTCTTTTTCAGTGAAGTGCCCAATATCACCCTATTAGCATTTCAGATGTTCTTAAAATCTCACCCCTTGTTTCCAGTTTCCATTCATGCTATAGCTTAGCTGAGAGTTTCCTCTAGGCTGGTTAAAGCTTAGGGGAAGATGAAATAGGACAGAAAAGAGTTGAGTCTGGAGAAGGGGAGAGTTGAGTCTGGCAAGACCTAGAGGTGAAGGCAAGGTCAGATTCTGGCAATATCTGTTTTCCAGGCTCTTGGGGGAGCTCCAGCCCTCCTTCCTCATGGATAACTGGCTAGCAGTTGACCTCATTGTCACATTCTTATCAGGTTTTTTATGAATCTCCTGGCTAGTGAAAGCTTCATCTGACAACTGGGCTTCTGAAACCAGACCCTGCCTTGACCTCAGGCTTTTGCGTACTCTCTAAATCCACTCTTCATGTCATTCCAGCTCATCCTTTCACTGCCCTTGTGGTCTTGTCTCTTCTGGCTCCAGTGTCTTTCCAGACTTGCCTCTTCAACCCATTGCCAACCCACATTCCCGTCTCTAACACACACCAAAAGTCTGTCTGCTGTTTGATCAAATTGTGAGGGTTCTGAGATCCCAGGTCCCTCCCCACAGTGAGGATACCACCTTGGAGAAGGGCAGGCGGCAAAAGAAAAGACAGAAGCGAACTTTCGCAGGGAAGAACTTTCAAAGTGCCTTGTCATACCCTGAAGAATGTCAGGCTCAGAGTTTTTTGGGAAAAAAAAAAATAATTTGTAGATCAAGTCTCTTTTGGCTCTTTGTGGAGTTTTCCAAATTTCTTCTGGGAGGCCCCCATTCTGTGGCTGGGGGTAGGAAAACCCACACCTGGGAGGCCTGCTTGTCTTTTCCATGTCTCTTCATCCTGAGCATTCCTGAGAGGTTCGGGCAGTCCTTGCTCATGGCCTGGCCCAGGCTCTGTGGCGAGGAACGCAGCTACACTCAGACATTCCAGTTGCTGCTCAAACCCCGTGGCACTTCGTTAAGTCCTGGGCCACACCCTCTCCTTTGAGTGTTTGCTGGTATCGCCATGGCAACCGAATACCCTTTCTTTCTGTTCCCCTCTCCTTCCGCGCGACTCCAGTCAGCTCCATCACCAACACTTCTATTGTGGGCCTCCTCGGATCCCTCCCTGGTTGCCAAAGGACATGGAGGCTACAGAATGAGGATCAAAACATCTTTCCCTGTCTGATACCCAGGAGTGAGACTGTTTGGAAGATCCGGAGGTCTGCAGTGCGTTAGACTGAACTTCTTGCTCGGGGGTTACCATGGTATAGATACAACAGATCAATGGGTGTGGTAGAATGCTTCTGTTCTATGACTGTAAGGACATCTGAGTGGCTGGGATGGTCTGTCTGAAAATTTGATCAGGCTAGATGGTGGGGATGAGGGTTACACCTTGACCCTTATACCAGTATAGACCAAAACTCAGTGAGATCAGAAATGGGAAGAGTTCCATTTCCAGGTATGCCAAAAAACTATGTCACAAGGAGCCTCAAAAGTGCCCAGGCCCTGCTCCACAGTCACACCTTTTCAACGGCAGGGGCTGACACTGTGCTGATGACCCGGGTGAAGCAGCAAGACTTGGACATGTAGAGATTGTGTTGTCAGTTTCACTGCATGCAAGAAACACCCTTCCCCCTCATCAGAAAACAAAGCTAAACAGCAAAGAGAACAACAAAAAAAAACCTTTTCAGTCAAATTTTGCTGTTAGTTTAGCTCTTTTACTATGTTGACTTAATATAAATTCCAGGTGCTAAGGATGAAGAGAAGGTGATCTAAGTGGGCCACATGGCAGCATTGTAGAGTGGGAGAAGGATACATCCTGGCTCCCATACTTACTGCTATATGGCCTTGGGCAGGTTACTGAGGATCGGTAAGTCTGAGTTTCCTCATCTGTAAAATGTTGCCCATAGCAGTGTCTGCACATAGAGTTGGCGGGAGAACTAGACAAGAGAATCCAGGTAAAAGTGCTTAGATGGTACCTGGCACATAAGAAGCAATCAATCTAGGTTACTTCTTATTAGAAAACAAAAGCATCTTCAGCAACCAAAGAAATCTCACATAAAACAGTGCAACCTCTTAGAGGCAGTTCAATTTCAAAGATATGAAAAGATCTTTGTCACATAATAAAGAATGCATAATACGACCTTGGACCATGTTTTCTTGCTACCCTACAATGCTGTCAAGAGAAAGCAACTGGGAAAGCATAATATCAGTGACACGTTTGGTTCCATTTCTGTGTCTAAGGAACACTGAAGAGGGCCATGGGGCACCAACAGTGTTGAGCACTTACTAGATATGTTCAGGCACCACACTAAGTGCCTTCAGAAGCATTATGTCATTCGATCCCCAGACTGCATCTGCCAGTTACTAAGCTACCTACTCTCAGCTGAAACCCACCCTTTTGTACTTTGCTTTAGGCTGCTGCTGTGGGAACACTGCAAACTTCGGTTCCTTTTTGTCAGTCAATTCTGTGCTAGGTTTTGTCAATAGGAGGCACTAGAGGGAGACTGGAAGGAAGATGGAGAGAGAAGGGGCTGGTTCCTGGCTGTTTGCTTGCTGTTCACGTCAGCCTCATCCCCCAGTGGCTTTTCACCGTGGCAGCAGCAGCAGTTCATTCTAGTCTCTGTTATCTTTGTGTGCTTGGAGAACCAGCCTCATTATGTTCCCACAAAGAGGTTCTAGCACCAGGCAAATGGCTTCTCTTCCTCAAGGACATCCACTTTCTGTGAAGCCAACTTCCTCCCTTTGTTCTCCTGGCCCAAGAGTGGTGGCTGCTTCCTGTAGTTATTTTTAATATCTCTATGTTATCTCAGTGTTTCAAATATTTTTGCCTTTTTGATTTTCTAATATCTTTTAACCAAATTCCTATATTAAATTCTCCCTGTTGAAATCTTGACTGCCTCCTAACTGATACACTGCTCAAGTGGAAGGAACAGACGGAGACTTTGAAATCCTTTGTTTTAGGCCACCTAAGATACCAAATTAAAACCATTAAGACTATTTTAAAATACTGATGTAGAAATAAAAATGACAGTTCAGGAAACATAAATGAAATGCTGTGAAATTGATGAGGTAGTAATGGGGCCAGAAGGTCCCGAAAATGTGTTTTCCATTCTCACTCTATTTCCATTATCAATGCACAATGAACCTGTATTCATTTTTGTGTGTATCGTAAGTCATGTACAATATATGATGCATGCCTAATAGATTTTCCTGGATAGTCCTGATTTCAGGTATGCTGTACCTATACTGTTCATATAAATCAGGGAAGACAAATGCATGGCATGCATCTTGCTATTCACCATTTCCATACCCATACCAGGCATTGATCATGGAGCTCATCACTCTTTCAGCCAAATACAGATCCATCCTCAGAAGCCTTTTCAAGTCACAGGCAGCCACTACCACTTGAACAAATTTAGCATTCAAGCGGAAGCCTATTTGCTATCCCTGCAATCAGTCTTAGAGTTCATGGAAATCTCTTTACTTTGGGCATCAAAATTTTATCTTCCAGATTGTCATTCAGACCCTAAAGAGTTACAAAGCTCCTATGCCAGATGATATGTAATAATTTTTAGTTTGAAGTATATACTAGTTAAGACTCAATCAGGAAAACAGAACACATTTTAGGTAATCCAATAGAGGAAATTCAAAATGGGAAAGCAATTAGTAAGGCTTTGGAATAAGAGAAAGGGCATATAGAGAATTGTGCGGCAACCCAAAGATTAGCAGCCGCAGGAAGCAGTTCCTGCTTCGAGATGAGACGTTACTGAAACTCAGGAGTTGGAGCCACCTGAAGGGAGCCAAAAGTATGGAAGGAATTTGCTGGAGGAATTCTAGGCCAGATATGCAGCTGGAATCACAAGAGATGCTAGAGACAACATCCAAGTCAGAGAGGGAGAAGTACCCTGGCTTCCCACCTCTTCTTGTCCTCCAATCCACCCCAAGTGCCTCCCATGGTCCCACAGGGCTGGCAGCCTGTTGACAAGGGAGTCTGGGAAATGTAGTTTGCAAGAGTCAGCTCTGTGTGACACAGAGTGGAGCCGCAGAAGGTTGAGAAACAGATCTGAGGACAAAGAGGCAATTGACTTTTGACGAGTATATGCATTACCACGTAATGCTTAACAGTCACTAGGACAAAATGACAGTGAAGGCATGTCTGACCTAGTCTTACCCATGGGCACTTAGGTCCTGCCATCACAAGGACATGGTGTGAGGTGGTTTCATCTCTAAACTGGTAGCTCAGAGAGCATTGTCCGACTCATTGGATAGCAATAGCCTCAGGGTTACTTGACATTTGAATCCTTCTAAACAAAGGAAGTCGTTCCTAATTATTAAGCAGAGAATATGGCTGAGGATCTCCTACTGGGAAAGATAGTAAGGAACCAATTACACTAATTTGTAGCCCTGTGTGAAAAGGCATATTTATAAACTCTAACAAAAAGCAGTTTTGCTGAAGAAACATGATGTCAAAACCTCTCCATCCTTATGGGAATCAATCCAATTACAGCACACACTGTGAAGTCCCAGGAGAAAGAGGTTCACTTTTTCTCACTTTGGAATAGTTCAGACATGAGCCCAGTCCTGGACTCCCAAGTGTAAGAAAAATCATCAGCTGCTTCTACATAATGTTGAGGTTGCACTCAACGCTGCTGAGCTGCTGGTTAATTGGTTCAGTTGAAATAACAATAAAATAGGAGGTGATGATGGAAGCAGCGGTGGGAGGCAGTAGGTTATCAAAATCAGGGCTGAGTCCTGGATCAGCATATCAACCTATGCTGTCCTGAAGGGCAGGAGGCTTTTGTTCCCCAAGTTCTACTCAAGTATTGGGAGTTACCATGGATGCCTGGAGAACACAGAGAATAGGCCAAAGGAACCATTATGGCCCAATACAGGCTATGTTGCACATATAGAGCCAGAGTCAGAATTTCTCTGCTCTGCATCGTCTTCACATGACAGACAAAAAGACCAAGCCCAACAAACCCCAGACCAACCCAAAAAAACAGACAAAAGGTGACAATATGCTTGAGTTGTGGAAACAAGCTATGCACTCTGTGTTGTCTTCCTGATGACAGTGTTTGGTTTGCACTGCTCCAGCCACATTCTCTCTTATTGCCTGACAGAGCGTGACTGGCCAGTGATTTGCAAAGTCTCAGTGGGAGGAGTTTTTCCCTTTCCAGGAAACTCAATGAAAAACAAACTCATTAACGGCAGAGGCAGTGTGTTGTGATGGTTAGAGTGAGACAGCCCTTGGTTGAAATGCCTTTCTTTCTACTTAGCTGTGAACTTGGGCAAGTTATATACAGTCTCTGAGACTCTGCTTCTCTTTATTAAGAGTATGAATTTCACAGCATTGCAATGAAGATTGAAGAATATTATGCAGTTAAAGGGTTTAGCACAGTGCCTGGCATATATTAAGTGTGGGGTGTCCACATTCACATCCAGGAAGTTCCAAATACAAAAGGACAGACAAACAAAGTAATTGGAAGAAACCCTTCCCTTCCAATATTTCTTCTTTTTCTCAAATTGTCTTCTCCCTTCTCCTTCTTTTGCGATCCTGGAACAATTGTCCCCCCTCCTGGGGTTTCCGTCTCGGTTCCTGAGGTTCACCCTCTCAGAAGTATTGGGAAGAAACGTCCAACCCTCTTTTTGCTCTCCTCTGTTGGAGGAGAGACTCACCTTTTTGGTGAGAGGGATGTTACGCATATGCAGCCCAGCCTGCAGGAAATATCCTCTCCTGTTCATGGTGAATTCACATCTGGGACAGGGCTTACTGAATGCTCTGTCATTGGATGGATGGAATAGGCACTGTTGGCCCCCAATCAATTCCCGTTTATTTAGCAGACTGATCCCCATAGTGGCTTAAAACCACCACCACTTTATTCTGTTGCATCATTTGGTGGGGAGGAATTCAGGCAGGGCTGGGCAGGCGAGTCTTCTCTTCCATGTGACATTAATAGGAGTTGCTGGGTGGTATGCAGCTGGCAGGGAGATCAGTCTTGGGGGTCCAGGGCAGCTTCATTCACGTGTCTGGTGCCTCCGCAGGAATGTCTAGAAGGCTGGGCTCAGCTGGGGCAGTGACTCAGAGTGCTTCCTCGTGACCTCTCCCGCACGGTGGCCCCAGCATGGTGGCCTCAGATTTCTCATGTGATGGCTCAGAGCTCCAAGAGCAAGACTTCCAGACAAGAAGGCAGAAGGCCCAAGGGCTTTTATGACTCAGACTTGGAAGTCACATAGTGTCACTTTTATCATAATCTGCAGGTCAAAACAGTCATAAACCTTTCAGGGGACAGGCAATAGAACACACTTCTAGATGGGAGACGTGTCAAAGAATTGATGGCCATGTTTTAAAACTGCCACAGTCTTCATTTTCTGTTAATAGTTCCTGCTCCTGTGGAGACTAGAACTCTTATCATTACTTTTCAAGAGGGCCTATTAAAGTGTGCAGACATTTAATATCTGGTTATTGAAGAATTTAAAGGGAATTATATGTTTGGGTGGCATCAGAGATAACATTTCTTAAAGTTATATTTTAGAGAGAGAAAAAAAATTTGAGTGTTTGGGCTATCCACTATGAAGCATTTCATAACAGCCGGCCTGTCCCAAACGCTTCTATAGAAAGTAAGACAGCAATGTGTCAGGGCTGGCCTTTTGCATCATTTTTCTTAGATACCCAAAGTATAAATTTCAGCAACTCCCAAAGCATGGTGTGCTTCTGTGTCATAGTTCTCTTCACCCTTGTAATGACGGGTTCAATGTCTAACTTTCCCCGTAAAATCCCATGTACTTTGATGGAGAACAAGATTGTCTTACTCACCAGCACTTACTCTGCACTGTGAATAGCAGCTGAAATACAGCAGATATGCAATAAATACATTTCGTTGGCTAATTATTTGGACGCTGACAGAAGATGAGAATCACGACTTCATAACAATAGGTTTGGAATTTGCTGTGAAGTATTTAACTTTTTTTTTAGTTAGGATCATGGGCTAGAAGGCTCATGCATTTGGAATCTAAGATGAAACATTTAAAACTGACAGTTCCCCAGTGGGTCCAATCAGATCACTCTGATGATTGAAAGACACGCAGTAGCATCCACACACCCAACACTTACTAACAGCGTTGTTTATTATTTAGTTGATTATTCCATTTTTTTTATAATCGTACAATAATCCCTTTAAACAATACTGTTATACCCGAAGCTGGTCACATTATAGTCTTTCTTCCTTCTATAGAAGTAAAGTGGGTTTTTTTCACACTCAGTTTTTTAATAGAACATCTGAATATCAAGAAGTGTAATTAACTAAAAATAATGGCCGGACCGGACTCCATGGAAAATGATTGCACACTCAGAGGTCTAATGCTGTCACAGTGGGTCCTGTCCATTCAAGAGGAGACACCGGCGGTCTCGTGGGAGCCCCAGAGCCGGGAGAGGGTGGGTAGACATAAGGGACTCCATTAAGACCTGTTTGGCAGCTTGGAAACTTGAGGTTGATTACTGGCCCAGTACCACCACCCTTTCTAGTCAGGATGGGTTCCTCCAGGCAAGCTTCGGGAAATGTCAGGGGGTGATGGCGAGTGTCTTCCTAGGGCAAAAGCCCCCTGTTACATCCTCAGGGGGTCCTAAGACTCTCTCCTGCCCTATTCATTTTGGCCTTACTTTTAACTGACAGTAGGTGGGACCCAGCCCTAGGGGTTGTGTGTATAGTGTGTGTGTGTGTGTGTGTGTAGTGTGTGTATATAGTGTGCATAGTGTATTTGTGCACCTATAGTGTGTGTGTGGTGTGTGTGTGTGTGTGGTGTGTGTGTATGGTGTGTGAGGGTGCGGGGGTGTATACGGAGTGTGCTTGTAGTGTGTGTGCTGTGTGTGTATGGTGTGTGGGATTGCGTACAGTGTGTATGTAGCATGTGCGTCTGTGGGTGTACATGCACACAGGTGTGCAGTGAGGAGGGCACCAGGGACACTGAAGGAGGAAGAGAATCACAGAGAAGGAAGGGACCCCAGCCAGGAGGAAAGGTCACAGACAGGAGAAGACAAAGACAAAGAGATGGAAAGGAGGTGGAGGGACTGGGAGAGCCGGGAAAAGATGGAAGGAGAGAGGGGGAGAGTGAGCCTCTTTTATTTTAATAAAACAGAAGGAGGGGACCAAAAAGGGTGATCCTGAGGTCCCTCCCTTGTCCTCATTCCTGGCCCAGGGCTCGTACCGGACCCCCTGCCTGGGCAGGAAGGTAGCGCAGCCTTGGCAGCCTCCCACCCACACTGCGCAGACCCACTTCCTGTGCAGACTTGAATAGAAGGACAGCCAAACAGGAGCAGCGGCACAGAAGCTCTGCCCTCAGCCCTGCTGCTGGTGGGTGTCCAACTGTCTACGGCATCTTCCTCTCTGCTCCCTCCCGGTGAGGGGCTTGTCCCTTGAGGCATTTTACCTGAGGCCCTGCATTGACCACAGTGGCAGGGCCGAGTTTTCTGCCAGCCTTCGCTCCAGATGTGGGGGAGTCTCTGAGGCAAGTGCATTCTAGAGGGCAAAATAAACCTTTAGATCTTTCTCTGGAAAGACCCAGACAGCAGATTGTGCTGGCAGTCTGACCGGAGGCTTCAGTCCAGGCTCCAGAGGGGAAGGCTCATACTGCAGACCGTGTCCCAAAGGGCACTTGCCCCAGCGGCAGAGCACACTGTGGCACATCTGTACCATGGAGGGTGGGAGAGGCCAAGATCTCTGGGCAGGCCCCCCATGGAGCTTAGAGCTCGGACAGCTGCCCCGGCAATACTGAGTGTGGTGCTGAGCATGGCACAGGGGTTGAAATCCTGTGCTCTGAGTCCGACCGCTTGAACCCATACAGTAGTTCCAGCAGATAGTAAATGAGGCATTTGGGACAAGTTGCATAACCTCTCTCTGCCTCACTTTCCTCATCACCGAAATGGAGCCGAGAACAGGACTTCCCTTACGGGGTTGCTGTAAGAATTCAGTGGTATGAAAGTGCTCAGAGCAGCATCTGCATACAGTAAGCACTCAATAAATGTAATCTGTCATTATTACTATTCGGAAAAAAATTAATATGGCTCAGTGACTGGTCTTATGGATCCTGCATCTCCTTCCTGACCTTTCTCTTATGTTTCCAAATGAGGAGCCCTGGTCAAAGGCAGGGTGGCTGAAAGAGTGTATTCAGGCCTCCAAGGTGTTCGGGGACAGCGAAGGCCATTGGTGGTCCACTTAGCCCTGCAAAGCTCTTTCTGAAAGGCTGGGCTTTCTGTTAGCTGGGCCACCATTTGTGCCTGTGCCAATCCTCGGCCAGTGGGGCAGAAACAGGGGCCTGGCCCCTACCTGCGGTCCATGGAGCCTGTCTACACAGAATCACTGCTACTCCTGGCCACTAGATGGGAGGGGAAATTGGTGGAATTCTGCTGATGGTGATCCAGAGCAATGATTTGCAAAACTAGCAACATAATTTAGCAAATTTAGCAAGAAGGGAGGGAATGGACAGAAGCTTTCTGTGATCAGTAATAGCCTTAGTTCACTAAAACACTGACGTGGAGGTGTTAACCCCTCCCGGACCACAGCAGACATCAACCAAGGCTTATCTGTCCCGGGTAAGCGGTGCAAACACTGAAGAGAATCCAGCCATGTGATGTATACTGGTGGGCTGGAGAAGTCCATCCTGGAGGCACAGGAGTGTTTTAAAATGATGAACTATGCTCCTTTTCTAAAATGTGGACTGCTAACTAGTCTCCCAGCTAGACTACTCTGAAGATGCATTTGACAGGTATCATGTTGTTGCCTCTTAAAGATCATATTGTTTGGAGGAGAGGGCAGAGGCCACAGGAGATTTAATGCCAGTCCTGTCTTAAAATGGGGAAGGAGCTAAAAATCCAGAAGACCCACTGGAGCCCAGAACAGAGGCTGAGGTCACATGTGAGGTGTGAAGATAGCAATAGGAGGGCCTGGGGGGAGACTCATGAGACCTACACAGGCATCCCCTTCCCAATGTTCTTACTGTCTTTCTCTATGAGCAGAGCTTAGGCTCCCAGATGCTGCCTGAGGAATGCCTGAGGCTGGTCTAACAACTTTCTGGCCTCATCTCTGTCCCCAGTTGCAAGGGACTCAGGAACTCAATGAGCATGGGGTGCCTCAACCTGATGGACCTTCACGGGAAGCATGACAGAACTCTTCTGCATTTTGATGAACCTCTTGGGAGAAAAATAAACAAAACAAATTAACCACAAAACAAGCCCCAAAGTAATCCCCTAAAGAGAAATGGCGCTGCATGAAGCCGCTGGCTGGCACGTTGACTGATCATGCAGATGAAGAACATCAGTCCGAAGAGGTTCTGCAAGGAGCAAGGATCACTTCCTCCCTGGTTTAGATGTTGCCTGTGGAGGTTTTAATGTTTCATTAAAAAATATTAAAAATCCACAAACCAACCCCAATGTCCCCCTCCTCTCTCCTGCTTCCTTTCGGCAGCCGCTCTCTGGCATCATGGTGCTAGATGTCTTTGCTGTCCCCATAATCGTTGTAGGGGACACTAAGGGTCTGCTCCTCGCACGTCTTCCTGAGGTCCCGGCTGAGCTCTGACCAGTCAAGTCCATAGGGCTTGATCTCGCTGTAGCGGCAGCCCAGGTACTTGAGGGAGCTGCGGCGCAAGCTTATCTTGGGTTCCCGAAGGAGTCCATTGCACCAACTGCTGAGATCCCCAAGCTGGGAAAGGATGAGGCCAGCTTTCCTGTGGATTGAGCATGGAGGAGACTCAGGTTAGAAAGAAGAGAAGGCGAGAAAGGCACATAGTGTGAGGCTCTCAACTTCAAGAGGGCAGAGCCTCATTGGTTTTTCTTACTGTTCTATCATTGGCATGTAGAACAGGGGGTTTTCCATAAACATTTGTAAGTGAATGAATGCATGAATGAAATAATAGGATGGATGCACAAAGTGGGGCAGGAACCAAAATGAAACAGAGAAACAAAATGCAATAACAAAAAATAAAGAAGAGAAATTAACTAATATTTTGGTGGGAATGCATGCCCTTTAAAAATCATAGAGTTGGCAGTCTTGAGAGACAAATCAAATCAATTTTCTTTAAAGCCAGTAATTTATCATCATTAAATGACAAATAAGGTGTTTGACTGAATACTTCCCTTTGCAAGGCTATTTCTGAACTGAGTAGAAGCAGCCGATATATTGAATTTCAGGGGATATGAAATGTGACTAATTATGCCTATGTGGAGGTAATTATAGTCTGAGGGTGAGGACAATAATTCCCTTGGTACACATTGACACATGGTCATTCTTTGGGAAAATGCAGACTCTCAGTGGCACACATCACCCACTTAACCTCCCGGTGAGCTCCTGCTCCGTTCCACCATCTTCCTCAGGAAGTAAGGAGGCCACTGCCATGGAGCTCCAACTGAAGGAGGGGGAAAGGAGGTGATGAGAGGGTGCCTGAGCTGCTGCAGATCCCTAGAGAGAAAGGAGCAGAGGAGGGCAAGTTCTCCCTAAGTTCACATGCACTGGAAAGGAGTGATCCCTGCGGGCCAGGAATAGAGAGTTGAGCCTCTATGCATAGCTTGGGAAAATGGGCTATTACCATGCTCTGTCCCATTGCTGTGTGGGCTTCTTTTGGCATGCATTTCTGGTGTCAGAGAGCCAATTCTCAGACCTCACTGGCATTGACTCTGAACACTTAGGATGAGTGAAGGAGCAGGAGTCCCTCACTCAGCTGTGTTCCCCTTCTTCAGAGACCTAGTGACCAGAGACCCATGGAAGCTTGAACTTGCTTGAACAAGCTTAAGTGAGGCTGGAAAATGCTGTTCTGGAAAGCTCAATGAACGGTACCCCTTGCAGTATTTATCAACTTCTAGGCTACTTTCTCATGTGAGGAACCATCTTTTTTCTAATTTAATCAACAATTCTTTCCAGAAACTGGAAGTTTCTGCACCCTGTTTAGTATGAGCTTTCAAAGAACAATAACCACGTTCATTTCATTGCTCTTCTTCTGTCCTGGCAGCTCACTGCATTCCTGGGAGGGCATGCTGAGAGAGGGGTGGAGATGATGCGGGAGGAAAGGTGTTGAGCTTTAGCAGCAAAGTCAAGGGGCTAAGAGAGTGTAAGGTCTTTGGAGAGGAAGTCATATTTTCTCCAACTTCAAGGGTGGGTCAGAGGAAATCAAACAAACACTCTGCCGACTAAATAGTATCTTAGGCAGATGCTCTCTCCTCTGCCTATCAGCTTTGCAGTTTGGCCAAGCGGGCTTTCCAAAAGTCATCATCACCAAGCACTCTGGCAGTCCTTCCCCTTAATCTGTCCTCTACATGTCATTAGTTGCTGAAAAATTCTTGGGAGGTAGAGGAAGGGGGATTGAAGGAAGAATGAGGGGCAGTATCTGCATCATCTTCAAGAAATGGATACAGGAACACATCCCAGCCATCTTTTCAAACAAATGGATTTAATTAGCCCATGGGTCTTTGGACTACTTTTATTGCTTACTTTTTTTTTTAATAATAATAATTTGGGTCTGCCTTGGCCATCTCTGAGTCTGTGGCCCTGTCAAAGTATGTCAACCCTCAACTCAATCCGGAGGCCTCCATGAATTTTAACAGAATTGGATTTAACTGAACTGAGGGGACCTTTCTGCCTGCTCACAGGAGCTGTGTACCCCACAGACCCTTTTCCATTTGTTCTCATGGCTAACTCCAGAGTGGGTTGACGTATCTCCATGCAGAGGGCCTTCTCTTTCCTCTGGTTCTCCCTGAGATCCACAACACCAAAAAGTAAAACTTTATTTTCCACCAGCTGATGAAACTATACATTTTTTTCTAATATGTAGCCTTGAGAACCAGGATTACACACGAAAGAGTCTCCCAGGAGGAGAGTTTTGGGAAAAGAGCGTATGGTCAGCAGCAGGCCTTACTTTGTGCTGAGATCCACATTTCTTCCCCTGCTTACTTTCTTCATTAACCAATTTTCCTCCTGACTCTTGAGTTACAAGAGAGAAATTTTTAAAACAATCCAAATACCCTTAGAAATCAAGATGATACAGGCAATGTTAGTGCTATTCAAATCGTGGCGTTTATGTTCCCTAAAAAAGAACTGTAGATATACACTCAATAGATGTCAGAAGGAAGACGAAGGGCAGGGCGGGAGCAGAGAGGAAAGAGGGATTGGAGGGAGAGGTGGAAGGCAGTGAGCAGTGGGGGAGAGAGTTACAAAGAGGGGATGACATTAGGTGAGAGTAATAACAAGGGCAGGAGTAATGATAAGGTATTGAGCAGCAGGATATTTCTCAATATGTTTCTGCTTTCTAACCTAGGATTTGCTTTTTACCAAAACTGAGACAAAACAAATTAAAAGTCCCTTATATATTTCCTTCTGTGTCCTGGTCCATAGCAGTGGCATCTGTTTGCTCAAGGGCTCCCAACCTTTATAAACTTCAGGAAATAATTTATGGAATGGAGAAAGATTCTAGCTGAACTTACACATGAAATCATTTTATTTCAGGAAGATAATCCTAAATTTCTTTCTTCCTTCAAAAGTAAGAAAACAGGGAGAAATGTCCTGCACACTGGTCTTCTAGGAAAGTTTATAATTTCAGGTCATAAGAGGCTGGGTCTCAGGACCCTGAGGCTGAGTCTCCCTCCAGTTTGGTCAGAGGTCAGATAAATGGGGTGACTTTTGGGCCATACTTTCATTCAGCCCTATTGACTGGAGTGCAAGAATTCTCTAAGTGCTGGAAGATTCTACAGTGTTGATTTTCTTTTATTTTCCTTCTTTCTTTTTTCTATTCTCACAATCCTTGCCCTATTTTTTTTTGTCTTCAAGGGTGCCTAAATAATTTTGAAACAGATAGGGACTAGCAGTCCTGTGAAAAGCCTCTTCACCGTATCTATGGGAAAACTCCATATTTCCAGGGAAATCTGTTTTTCCCAAAGCAGTAATATACAGCCATGATGAACAGAACAAAAGAAAGATGATATCTCTATACATTCTTCCCATTCCTCTCTTTTAAAGATCTCTATTGGTGGTGTGCAATTAAAAAGCAGTGGGTATTGAGTATTGGGAAGTTGTAGCCTTGAGGCCGGAGGAGGTTGGCAAACACTATCCTAACTTTGGTCAAGATAGATATCAAGGTGGGTCATTGGCTGACCTCATGTTGTCTTTCAGGACAATGTGGAACTTAGCTCAAGATATATCTGTATAATGCCTATAATATACAAAAAGTTCATGTGCAATAAATATTTTTTGGATAACCAATAAATACTATGGACAATAAAATAAAATTCTTTTGATATTCCTCAATAAATTCTTCAATTCTAAAATTCTTCAATAAAATTTCTAATTTTCTTTCACAAGACTAAGCTTTCAGTTCCTTTAGTTTTAACATTCGGAATGTTGTGTCACTGTGAAAAAGAGGGGGTAAAACAGGTCGAGGGCAATGTGTTTTGCAGAGTTCAGGAAATGCATTCATGACTCAACTACTTAAGTATAGTTTATCCAAAACTATTCTGTACGAACTGAGCTGTCTAAAAGCATAGGACTTACTTCTCCAAGTACCTAAGCTCATCCAGGAAATCTCTGGAAACTCGTCGGCGCAGTATTACAGTGGAGGAGATACAAAATTTCAGAGAGCTGAGGTCTTTAAAAGAGGCAAGGAAATTTATTGATTACCTGGGGCCTAATTCATCCTCACACCGCCAGGTGAATTCTCCAAAACTCTCATAGTGCTGGTTATAGTGGTAGAGGACACGATGTAGGGTGGGGGAACCCAGATCCAGAAGCGTGTTGTAGGCGGTCTGTTGCTCCTTTCCACTGGTATAACCATTGAAGAGATTGTAGATCTTGTCTGCTATCTCTAAGGAAGGCAGAAAAGGAAATAAATAAGATTTTATATATATGTATGTATATACACATATATACATGCTCATACACACATATGTATATGTATATATGCGTATATACATATAAATATGTGGGTGTATGATGTTACTTAAAGAATACTGAACCTAGAGCCTGCAGCACACAGTTTGAGTAATTCACTTTACTTCTGCCCCATTGGTTTCAGTTTTCTCTTCTGTAAAATGAAAGCCTTCAACGAGAATATCTCTAAGGTCAATTTCAGTTATAATATTCTTTGTCTTTACCCATGTATCCTGAAAATACAGAGCCTGAGGCAAAAGTGCTTAGATTAATACTTTATTGGCAAGTGCAACCCCAGGAAAGCAGGAGGGAGAATTGAGGGAGATGAGGCAAGAAGGTAGGCAGAGTAAATATAAGAGAGTGCAAACATAAGGAGCCGGTGGCTACATTTTGCAGGAGAGGATGTACGAAGCTACTGGATCCCCACCAGTCCATCCAGGGGGAAAAAGGAAGAAGACTTTCTCTCCAGTTCCCATGCATGAATGGTCCATGGGGGCCTTTCATGTTTGCCCCCATGAAGCATTAACCCCCCTGCACTTCTGGGTTGCATATACTTGGGTACCAAGTAGGTCCTGCAAAAGCAATAGGGAAGCCCCAGGCAGCAGGAGGCAGGCATTTGGTTCAGGGACACAGCGAGGCACTGTCATGACATGCCCTGAGCAACATGAAGAATCTGGAGTGGCCGCAGTGTGGCCGCAGTACCACAGCAGCCTGGGCCCATGACTGCAGGAATGTGGAAACTTTCCTAGGACCATCCAGACCAATATGCAGACAAGCTTGTTGATCTGTGGTGACACATAAATTAATCTAGTGCATTCTACAGTTCCAAATGAGTAATCTTTCAATTTAATTTGTATCCTTGATATTTCCACCTCCAAGGCATACATTGCGAAGACTGAACTTGGTGATGTGGCAAAGTGGCAGTGAATTCGGATAGCCTTCACATTTTTCCCTATGGAGCTCAAAGCTTTGTCATTAATGGTTTTCTCATTAAACCTGTCAGAAAGGAGATTTGTTTACATTTCCTTCCTAAGCAGTTGGGAACTGAGACCTGGAGAGCAATTCTTTGTCTCAGTGTTAATTCTGGGGATGAAAAAACGAAGTCTACAGGTTTCTAAGCCAGAACTTTGCCCGCTTGACCCCTGTTAGCATAAAGGCATTGTAGCTTGATTTCTTGCCACAATTCCAAGTGAATTCAGGATTGCTGGTAATGACACAGTCATCATTATAGGGGGTTCCTGGGTTGGAATGGATAAAACTTCTACTCCTACTCTACCCAGACATTGCAATGATTTTCTTACTTTTCCATCTTGCCCATTGCTCATGAAGCCAGGGGCCAGATCTTGCTTCCCCAGTGTCCTAAGTGGCTAGTACAGGGCCAAACAACATAGTAGATCAAAAATGGTTAGCTAAGTGGATAGAATTCACAACTTTGGAAGCAATTTGAATCTACTTTGGGGCAAGGTTTCCAGTGATGTCTCTGCATACCAGGATATACCAATTCTTTAGCAACTAAACTCTTGTAGCCAGCACCCTCGGGTGCATTAAAAATAATTTCAGTCCAGAAATCCATTTAGACTTTCAGGATTTTAAAATTCTCACTTTGTTAAAATAGGATCAAGAGACAAAGTGGATAGTGATTTGGAATATAAAGATCTATGGTATTCCCAGCTATTTATTAATGGCCTATCGACTACCAAGAGCTTTACAGATGTGAATTCCAATCCTTACACCACCACTGCAAGGTGGATATGAATGTCTCTGTCCTACAAACGAGGACATTCAGAGAGAGGCCAGGTTACCTGCCCAAGATCACGTAGCCAGTGTGGGCTGGAGTCAAGATTTAAAACTATGTCTGCTTTCCATTGCTCTTTTGCACCGATGCTCAGGGGATGGTAGTTTAACCAATTTAAGATACAGGAGGCAGAGTCTTAGGGGATGCATTCTGGGGTAACTATTTCTAGTAGAGGACATTGCTCTGCTTGGCCCGTAGGTGCCAAGTAAGATGGAGTCCTAGTAGGTATGCAGGGAGTCCATCATTTCTGGAGTTGAGATAGAAAAAGCAGAGGGACTATTCTAAAACAGTGCTGTGTTCAGTGGAAGGCAGAGAGTGTACTGCGAGAATGACCAATGGGACGAAAAATGTGGGCGATCAGACCAGATCCCAGAGAGGGAGGTTTGGGGCTCTTTCTCTACCCTTTTTACTGATATCACTCTGTTCTTATTTCTGGTGATGCGATATAGCACCCTAGGCCCCAAGCCCTGGTTGTGACAGTCTCCACTGACGAACAATGATGGCTGAGACAGTGTTTTCTGGCAGTTTACTATTCTCATAACACAACGGTAATACCCAGCTAGACAAAGCTGATGCTCCCCACTAGCAGCAATGGACATGCCTGAGACCAGGTGGGATAAGCCCGGGTTCCACAATAAATCTGAAAGCAAGAGAATCTAACTCCAAGGTGTGCTTAAAAGCCTACATCAGTAAACGGGATGCTATATTCAGAAAGATCTATGTGCTAGGCTCCTAGAGCACGAATATTTCCTACCTCCACTGAGAGAATTTAGAGATATTATTTGCTTTCGTAGCATCTCAAGAATTCACTAACTCTAAGAATGGAAAAGAATAGAAGGTATTTTTAGTTATCATTTTATCCAGCTTTCAGCTTCACAGGAGTCTTGAGTTATTTGAAATAGAGATCTGCCTTCCCTCTTTATAACATGGATGATGTTCAGGAATAGTTAAAATGCAGGTGAAAAGATGGCAGGGAGTCTATATACACAGCCTCATCACAAAAAAGTAAACTGAGCTATTAGAAGGGAGCCAAGATCTCTCAGGCAATCGAATAAATGAACAGGACTGGGACCGAAGCCCTCAGACCTGGGGGCACAGGTAAGAACAGGCACCATGGCATCAAATGGACTTGGGCTCCACTACACTAGCTGTGTGGCCTGGACACATTACTTAACCACTCTGGGTCTTAGTTTCTTTGTTCAATGATGGTTAACAATATACCTTCTAAGACTGTTGGGAGACCAAAAGTGATATTAAATGTAAAGCCTTCCTTTAGCACAATGTCTGGACACAAGATGCGTATATTTATTCATTCATTCAATAAAATTTTTACTGAGTGCTTACCATGTGCTTGACATTTTTCTAAGTACTTGGTCTACATCAGGGAGAAACTCTGACAAAATTCCTCAGCCTCATGGAACTTATGGTCTGGTGATAGGAGGCATTCGGGTAAGCAATAAACATAATAAGTAAAATACAGTGCGTTAGAAAGTGGGGAAAAATAAAGTGGAAGATTGGAAGTGCTGGGTGGGGCGCTGCAATTTTAAATAGGGTGATCATGGTAGGTCTCATTGAAAAGATGACATTTGAGCCAAGCCTTGGAGGAAGAGGGGAAGGAGCTGCGGGATATCTGGGGGAGAGCATGCCAGAGTGAGGAAATGCCAGCCCAGAGGGCCCCAGGCCATGCAGGCGGTGGGCATATTTGAAAATAGCAAATAACCATGGTGTCTGGAATAAGGTGAGCGAGGGGGAGAGTCGGACAAGAGCAGAGAATATTTTTATTATCACCAGTTCTCTACTAGATCATGCTTTTCCCAATGCCATGAGAGAGAAAAAGGGAGAGATCCACACATGGAGTCCAAGAGACCAGGGAAGTAGTCTTATTTAAAGGATAGGAATGACTCAGGGGCAGAAGTGAGCTTTCTTAACCCCCAGGGGCGGCTGCTGTTTTACCATGAAATAAGGAAAGCATCTGCACCTTCTCCTGATGCCTTCCTTGGCGCTATAACAAAAGTCCCCTGAACGGAGGTCCTAAGTCATCACTTTCATTATTCCTTGGGAGCTACCTGAGACCTCAGTCTATCCCCACATTGAAGTAAGTGACCAGAGAATTCCATAGGAAGACTTGAGGATAATGAATCCCAACTGGCTGTTGAGCTAGGTGGTCGCTTCCGTGTTCCCTCAGCACTCTCTACATACCCCTGTACAGCACTTTTCACAATATTTGGTAAGAGTGACATGACTCTTCTTTCTCTCCTGCTCCGCGTCCAATCCATTAGCAAATCTTTTTGGCTCTACCATCAAAATAACTTAGAGTTGGACCACTTCTCACCCACTCTATCGCAGCATCCTAGTTGAAAACAACATCATCTCTCCTCTGTATTGCCATAGCCTTCTAACTTGTCTCCCTAATCCCTTAGACCTGCTACCTGGAGGCTATTCTCAACACAGCAGACAGAATGGTCCTGTGAAACATTGTCTGATCATGTCACTCTTCTGCTCAAAGTCGTCAGGGCTTCCTATCCCCATCCCAGGCAGAGTCTCGTTCCCTACTCTGAGGACCAGGCCCTATGGGATCGGCCCCGCAGCCTCTCGGAGCTCCTCTGTGAATTCTCTCCCTCTCACCATCCTTCTCCATCACAGGAGCCTCCTTTCTCTTCTGCTGACACACCAAGGATCTCCGTACTGCTGCTTTTCTATCTGGAATGATCTTCCCCAGCCATCTGTGTGTCTTCCTTCTTCACCTTCTTCCCAAACCACTCTAAAATTAAATTCCTCCCTCTGCACTTCCTATCCCATTTCCCTGCTTATTTGTTTTCCTAACATATATTGCCATCTGAAATAATATTTATTTTACTATTTGATGGTGTTTGTCACCCCTGCTAATTTATAAACTCTATGAGACAGGGGTTTCGCCCTCTAATGCCTAGTCCAGGAATTTAGTAAGGGCTGAATATATGTTGTATGATTTGATAATTTGTGAAATCTGATTACAGAATTCTTGAAAATAGATTCTGAGTCTAACTATTTTTGTTTCTTTAGCATCTAATATTAGGGTTCGGTAAATGGCTGTGGAAGGAGCAAATGAAGGAATGGACAAGTATTCATGTTTGGCATCAGGAAAGGAGGATGGATGTCGGGAGAGTGACGGACGAGAACTGGCTTTCACTTAGTGAAGCTTCATGAAGAACTCTTGGAAAGCCATGGCCCAACCTGGAGACTGGGTTGATCTTATTACTGACACTGGCTTGTCCCTACTGGGGGAAGGATGGTTTCAGTGAAACATTAGTAGAAACTTACTTGCACGGTGGCTTTAGTGTCATGATGTGGTGAAATTCTTCAGAGGAAGTATCTAGTTTAGGAAAAGTGTTCATTTAAGGAATGGAGTCTGGCTTCCTGCTATATAATTAGGAGCTGAAGTCATGCTCTGGGTCATTTAAAACATAATTCTCATTTGTTATTAGGTTTAAACTCAGACCCAGGTGGGTTATATTTATGATCACCATCTGGGTTGGAAGGAGGCAAAGCATATGGTTTTTTCGTGGAGCTGCTAGAACTGTATTAATTGCCAGGATACCCTCAATTAGTTCAACTCATGAATCTCCACATTTGCCCTGTACAGGACTCCTTCCTGCTGAAGAATAAGTGGATGTGGGAATGTTGTTTCATTCTCTCAGCACTAAATTGCCTCTCATGCTCCCAGCTGGTCTGCTGGGATTTCAGGAGCCCTTCTTTGCCAGGGAGCACAAGTGGGCAGAAGCACATCTTGATACACTTCGGGGCTGGTGTTAACCCAAAGGAGCCCCACAGAGAAAAAGTATAATGATCTCTCCTCGCACACTGTTCTATGGTGGCCGCTCTTTATTCCAGATTTGCTGCCTATCCATCTATGGCTGCAGGCAGCATTATGCTGCATCCCTGCTCCCTGCTAATCCCCTCCCTGATGTCCCAACAGTCTGATGCCTGTTCAGCAAGCAGGTCCAAGGAGCCTACCACTGATGGCAAGGACATCAGCAAATTTCCCAAAACAGGAATAGCTGGGGCAGCTTCTCATCACCTGCTCCTCTCCGGCTTAGAGTAAGAAATCAACAGATGATGAAATAAGGGTCGTCTCCAGACGGTCTCCCATCTGGAGGTTTTCAACCTCAGACTCTGATTCGATCATCCAGGGATTGTGGAGCTCTTCAAACGTCATTCAGTCCATACCCTCTAAGCCAGGCAGACTCACTCCAGAGAGAAGCATGTCTGTCGTACTGAACATCCCCGTGGACACATTAGTCCTGAAAGGGAGAACGTTTTTGGTATCTAACGCGAACGCTTTTTAATGTAGGTCTTTCCTTCATTGGCATTCAGAGACAAAAAAAGGGTTTCAGTCTTTTATGTAATAACCTTCTAGATAGCCAATTTAACATTGTAGGCAAAATAGGAATTGGTGTCCAATAATGAGTCTGAGTGCTGGCTCTGTTAGATGGTAACTTTGTGACCCTGGTCAGCTTATTTATTCAACTCTGAATCTCAATTTCTGCATCTTTAAAATGGGGGCAATATTCTATGCATCCACTGAATACTTACTGAGTTCCTGTTAGAAAGCAGACTCTACGCATGGTTAATGATAGCATTCGCGTGTTAACAGAGGCACTGACTGGTGCTGGAAGTTTAGTTGTGCAAGTTTCAATAAGAGAAATCTGCTTGTGGCCAAGCTGATTTGCTGGTACCCCCCAAATCACCTTCTTTATGGCTCCTGACTCCAGTTATATCAGGTTGACTGTGAGGGACATAATCCCAAAATGTATATTCCCTAACATTAACCTAACAGTTACTATGGGATGGGCACTTTTAAAAAAATACTTTAAATAAATTCATTGATTTAATTCTCACTAGAATCTTATTAGCTAGAGAACTATTATCCCACCCCCATTTTACAGATTCGTAAACTGAGGCATGAGGGAAAGTAAGCTGCTCAAGGTCAAGTAGTTAGATGGAAGAGCAGGAATTTGAACCTGGGTGGTCTGACTCCAGAACCTAAGTTTTTCTTTAACCAATCAGTCACCATGCTGTCTTATAAGTGTTAGGGACACACTAGTGGGCAAAAAGAGACTGGGACCCTGCTCTCATGGAACTCGCTGTGCAGTGAGGTAGATATTAAACACATGATTATAATAACCCGAGACGAATGAAAGAAATATGGTACTATGAGGATATCTAGCAATGACCCTCGACCACTTCTGTACTGCGGAAGGGACACTTGACCTGAAATCTGCAGGCTGAGAAGAGTTCATTTGTTGAAAGGGGTGGCGGTGGAGAGCATCTGAGGTAGTGAGTCCAACACGTGCAAAGTCCCAGTGGTAGAAGTGGACATGGTGTGTTGGAGGAACTGAGAAAGACAGAGGCTGAAATGCAGAGATTGACCAGGAGACTGGGCAAGAAGAGGCTGGAGAAGTGGGCAAGGGCCACTCCCTTTAGGTCCTAACACGTCTGTTAAATATCTTGATCTTTGTCACAAGAGGAATGGCAATCCATTAAAGAGTTTTAAAAAGGGGCCTTAATATGATCAGATTTCGGTGTTGAAAATAACAATGCCTTTAATGTGCCACACGTGTTAAATGAGGCAATAGATGTGTGAATCCTTTCCGAAGCTGTGAAGAGCTACAACATCAGTGATTTTAATTAAAGTCAGTCTAGGTCACTCTTCTGTCCGTGTTTTCACATCATCAAGGTGTCACCCCTTGAAATTGTGGGATTGTGTCCCTCGTGGACAACCTGATACAACTGGAGTCAGGAGCCACATATAAGGTGCTTTGAGGGGTACCAGAAATCAGCTTGGTCACAATATTTCTCTTACGGAAACTTGCACAGCCTAAACTTCCAGCATCATCAAGGACTCCATGAATGTGCAAATGCTACCAGTCCAGTTCTACTGACTGGATGTTAGTGGTTGAGCAGATCACTTTAACTAGTGCCAGAGCCCTGGAGAAGCAGAGCCCAGGACAGCTAGATCCTGGTTGTGGAGGGGATGTGCTCAGCCTTAGAGCAGGGCACGCGATCAAGACCAGCCAGGGAGCATCACAAGGAAAGGAGCACCGAGAAGCGTGCTGCTAGTCTGAGCAATGGACGTTGACTGAGACAAACTCTTCCTAACTGACAAGGGCCCATCCTGGTGCACTGAAGACGGACGCTTTACCAAAGAACTGGTCCATAATAACTCTAAAATATAGAATTAAGGATTTTGACACATCTTTGGTAGGGAGGAACATAGCATTTAATTCCAAATCTGTAGGCTTTCTGTGCTTTAATTCAAGATAAACTTTCAGATATACAAAAAGACATGAAAGGTGTAAGTGACCTGAGTGGCGTCCTGAGGGCAGAGGTCACGGATCCTTCACCACATCCCAAGCACCTGGTATGTGACCACTTGTGCCTGGGGCTTTCATCACATCTCCTACTGGCTCCTTGACTTACTGACAACGTGGAATAACGGGACACAGTGAGGATTTCTGCCAGAGGCAGAGGCTGAGGAGTGTCCCTGGAGAGGTGACGCTCCTGTGCTGGGCCTGGAATTCTCCCCCTTCCTGGATGAACTCCAGGTTGCTCCATTCGCCTCCCTTATTCCCGCTTTCCTCATGACGAGGGGAGGTCCCTGGGGCATCCCTCTGCAGACTCTGCTAGCCTCAGTGTCTCTTACCTTGGGCTTTGACATCATCCACCACAGGGCAAGGGGTCTTCACGATCACGTCACTTGGTCTGGAACGTCGTCCTGTGTTGTCCACTCCCCACAGGGTGAACCTGGCAGGGAGAGGAGGGTATCATTATCAGAGAACCAGAGGCCCTGGCTGAGAGCCAAGCTTTGGCTAGATAGATGGGTTTGCCCCTGGCTGTTCTCACGACCCTGTGGGACACTTTACCGTACTACCCAGGTCACAAAGTGTGCAGTCTAGAGCCTCTCACTGCTTCCTGGTGGGTCTTGGATGCAATTTGCTGTCTTGAGTATGTTAGTTGATGGAAAGCATCGTGGTATAGAGCAGCAGTTCTCAAAGTGGGGTCCCCAAGGCAGCATCATCATCACCTGGGAACTCGATAGCAATGACAGTTCTCATGCCCTGCCCCAGCCAACTGAATCAGAGATGGGAACTCTAGAGATGGGGACCAGAAAATCTGTGCCATATGCCTTCTGGGTGATTCTGAAGCCAGTTCCATTCTGACAACCACTGAGCCGAGTGAGAGTAGCTATCTACGGAAACAGATGGTCAGAACTTGGGTGTAAGCCTCTGCTCCCCACCAGGAGTAAGAGATAACTCCTCTGAGCTTTATTTTCCCTATCTGTGAAACAGGGATGATAATAAAACTGTTTGTAGGTCACTGTGGAGATGAAATGAGGTTACATTGTATGGAAAGATCTAGTGTGGTACCTGGAACCCGCAACACTCTCTGGATCATGTTAATTCTGTTCTGTTCCCTCTTGTGCTCTGTTGAGGCTTTCATGCAAAGGACTGAGGATGATTTTCCTCCTTAATGTCAGAAGCAAAACAGCCAGAGTTGAGGGATCTTGACTTGCCTGTGGCTGGGGGCTCTATTTCCTCCAAGTAGCTCCTTCTGCCTCACTGAGACGCTACCCGCCGTGGACCAGGAGTCCACAGTGGAAGCATTGCGCCACCCCTGACAATGGGAAGATGTGGTTCTAAGAGTCCCCTGAGGAAGAGGATGGAGCCCTGGCTTTCAAAGTCTGCACGTAAATTTTCCCCTTGGGTGATGGAGCTGGATGGAGAGAAAAATAGAGAGACTCCAGCTTCAGCTACTCAGAGAGGATTTCGAACATAACCATGGACATAAGCTGTGGTGTTGGTGCCCAGGGCCTCTACCGACTAACCTAGTGAGTCCAAAGCAAATCGTTACGCTGCCTTTCCTGTCCCTATCTTTTTTGCTGTGTCGCCACGGGAGGCTGCATTTATTGGCAAGTCTGGATATTCTTTCCTCTTGGCAGAGTTACAGGGAGGAAGAGAGGTGAAAGAAAGAGGCCCCAAGATGGAGTGGCCCAGGTAAGCATGGCTGGTCCTTAGACAGTTGGACGGTCTAGTGAGGTAGAAAAGAAGTGGAAATTGCCTAATGAGACCGCCAGGAAATACGTGTTTCAGCAGAGAAAAGACAACCTTGCATCCACCTCTCCCTCCCCACAGAGAAACCCAGAGAATGTTCCATGTAAGAGTCTGTGCTCCCCAGGTGTGACCTTCCTTCCCTCTGCCTTCCCCAGGTCCTCTTCCCTAGGAGTGATGGGCACCTCACAGAGAAGGCTCAGGAGCCCTGGTCTGGTAGGACTTGGGATGTGATGACCTGAGTGGGTGCAGGGCCCAGACCGTGCCTGTGGACTCCCGCAGGACTGCATGGCCTCCTCACTGTCAGTGAGACCAGGACCCAGTGCTCAGCTTTCCCCTGATCCACACAAGGTGGCTCAGTCCATTCCAGCGCCTCTGCCTCGGGCCCTGCTCCTTAGCTCAGATCCACTGTCTTGCCTAGTACTAAACCCCACCCTGACCTGATCCACCCTGATCCAGGCTCCTGCTTCCCTTCTCTCCCCACCATCCTTCTCCTCCTAGGTCCCAGTAGGTTCTTTTCTCCCAGCCCCACACAGTGAGCTGCCTGGATCCCTTCCATGGCAGCCACCAGAATCTTCCATCATCTGGCCCCAAACACATTTGATTGGCCTCTTGGTACTGTTTCTAGAATTGCAACTGAAGCCACCAAACCTGAAACTGGTGCATCGGATTGGCCCCGTGTGGCACCTGCTCCGTTTCCAAGCTCTATGCCACATCCGGGGTCTCAGGCAGAGATAGCCTCAACTTCCTCCTTTGCCCTCCTGCTCCAGACCGTCAGGGATGGGCCCAGAGGTAGCCAGAGCAGAGTGTAGCCCTGTACCTCATGGTCTGGGGTACCCAAACACAGGTGAAGTTTCCCCTCCCACCCGTCCATGTCCCCTCCCTAGAGCAGGAGTGCTGGGGGAGAGTCCAAGGATGGACATTGTCCTCCACACCTTGCTGGACTGCCTCTGGGGCCTAGGTGAGCCCCCTTCTCTCACTGGAGAGCCCAGCCATGGGGCCCCTGATATGTAGGAAGGTCGATTTCACCGCCCAGAGGTAGGTCCCTTGATCTTTGCTGCAGACTCTTTCCTGACACCTCTTCCTGCATCAGTTCTCCTGGAGTCAGGAGATAGGAAGCCCTGTGCTCCCCCAGGCTGATGCCCTCTGGCCAGCAAGGTCATGGGGCTGCTAGCATGAGCCTGGCCTATGCCCCAGTCCTCACCACTGGGCTCCCTTCCTTCACTGTCCCCTCCCCAACCGTGTGTTTGAGCCCACGCTCCTGAGCGGCTGCCCTGGTTCTGAGGCTGAGATGGAGCACAGCCTTGGATCTGCAGCTTAGGGCTGGAGGCTTGCTACCTGCTGACAGGCTACATGATGGGGCCTGCCTGTATATGACAGGCTTAGGGGTCACCTGCCCTAGACTGCCTGTGGCTGGACTCCAGCCACCTTTTGTAGGCCACCATTGTTTAACTCTGGGCCTTTAATGTCTAGCGGGTTCCCTGGACTGGGATGAGAAATGTCCTAAGACTCAGATACCAAACTGGCTGTCAGAGGGGCCCTCTCTTAGTGCCTGGGATGGTGTTGCTCCTCGCCCTGCCTCAGCTGGTCCCACTCCTCTGGGCAGCTTTGCTTTGTGTCCTGTCTTGCAGTAAGTTCCAGCTAACTCTATGGGATTCTGAGCTGGGATGAACACACCTGTGCTTAAATTAATTCGCACATCACTCTGAAGGGGCAATTTGCATAAAACTTAGAGTCCTAAGCCCTTACTATTTGTTTTTTCTTTTGCTGAGGAAAATTCACCCTGAGCTAACATCCATTGCCAATCCTCCTTTATTTCTGCTTGAAGAAGATTAGCCCTGAGCTAAGATCTGTGCCAGTCTTCCTCCAATTTGTATGTGGGACGCCACCACAGTATGGCTGATGAGTGGAGTAGGTCTGCACCTGGGATCTGAACCTGCAAACCCAGGCTGCCGAAACGGAGAGCGCAGAACTTGAACCACTCAGCCACAGGGCCGGCCCAAGGCCTAACTATTTTTAATAGCAACGCAAAGTATTAGGAAAGGAAATGCTTTCCATAACCTTTTATTCTTAACTTAATTGAGGAATTATTGACAAATATAATCGTCCCGCAGCCTTCTAAGTAGAGACAACCCTTGCCCTAAGAGCTGTTCCCCAGCTGTCCCGGCTCCCTGGGTCCTGGAGGGACACTGAAGGAGCCGCCTGCTTATTCTTACTGTTGAAGTCTGGGGAGACTTTACACATTCTCCTGGGGAAATGGCACATGCGGCCATTTCAGGAAGGCCTCCTCCATCTATTAGCATCGTCGTTCTACCACTGACTCTCGCAGGACAGGAAGGGGTTAGCTGGAATTACTGGACAGAAGAGACAAGCCTGCCCCAACCCGGAGGGCTGCTGTGTAAGCAGGTTTACTGCCTTGTCCGAAGCTCGGGGCCCTGTCCACAGCTGCCTGGCTGCGACTGTTCAGCCCGTCCTCAGAGCCCATGTGATGACACTTGCATCATGTGTGTGCACGTGCGTGTGTGTGTGTGAGAGAGAGAGAACCCACGCAGCCTGGCTCTGGTCCAGGGCCGGGGTCTCCAAGGCCTGAAACTTGATGTGTGTGGAGTGTCCCCGGGCCTCCTGTCAAGAGCGATGCCTTTGTCTGCCCCTGTCACACTCTCTGCCTCCTGGGGTGGCGGTTTCTGCGGACTGCTCCTGTCCAGCTCCCTTTTTCTGAATTATCCATCTTCTGTCACATGCCCAAAAACACATGTGGTTCTCCTGTGAGCACATGCTGTGACGAACTGGGGTTGGGCTAGAAGGCGGGGGAGTCACTTCCCTACCCTGGCCTCAGTTTCCTCACCTGTAAAATGAAGATGTTGGACCAGACACCCTACGATCCCTTCACCCAGGAATTCCTAACTGTTTTTGTATCATGGACCCTTCTCAGAATGACGTTTTTTAAATGCATTAAATAAAATGCACAGGATGACAAAGTAAGCCAGCTGTGCTGAAATGAAGCTCCACCGCCATGGACCCCAGGTGAAGAGCCAGCTCTGTGCTTTAATGTGAGGTAATAACATCAGGCTCCTAGATCCTTCCCGTGGCCAGAGTGGCTGGGAGTGAGTCCCAGTACGTGAAGAAAATGCAAACCCTGATTCGATTCTTAACTCCCCGCCTCGCCCCAGACAACCAGCTGTGTGATTCTGGGGGAGTAACTCAGTGTTGCTGAACCTCAGTTTCCTGAGTTGTAAAATGGGAACAATAACCCTAATCCTACAGGGTCAGGGAGGGTTCCCAGGGGCACCCACACATAGTGAGCACTCTATAAATGAAGGCTGCCTTCCTCCATTTTATAGATAAGAAAACTTAGGTGCAGAAACTTTGTCTCACTTACAATCACTTACTGGTTGGAAACAAAACCAGGCTTGGGACCCACATGTTCTTAACTCTTAATCCAGGCTCCTCTCCTTACACCCGGGAGTGAAGTCAGCCTCCGGGCTCCTTTGAGGGTGGAGCATCCCTCCCAGGCGGGCCCACGGGCCTCTTCGTGTGAACTGCAGCGCCATCTAGTGGACGGTGGCTGATTTTTCCCTCAGACCCCCACATTGTCTCTAACTTCTTCAATAAACAACATTGACAAACGTTCAAGTTTTACAAGACATGAGAGGGCAATACTGAAAGTTCACCAAGGATAGCAGGAGTGGGACAAGGTGTCAGCTTCAGATCTTTGATCAAGAAATGAAGCCAAATCAGGCCAACATGAGGAGGGTCCCAGGGTGGGGAAGAGCTGGTTCTTCCCACAGACAACCATGCCAGCCTCACGCTCCTAGAACTTTGAAAATTCCTAATTAACAGTTGTGACTTAGTGACAGGAATTACTGAGCCCTTATTATAAATGGCCATTCCAGTTTCACTGAGTTCGAGGCATTTTACACCAGGTTAGGTGGTCTACACTCCCAAATCTTTGTTCCTCTTGTCTCTTCCCATCCTAATGAGGAGCCACAAATGCCCAACAGCAAGCGAGCTGAGGCTAACCATAAGCGGACTGCCTTCCTTTGTCCTACTAGTATCATTTACGTCTCTATATTTTCCAGCTCCTCTAGAACGTCACTCTTCTTCACGTATTTTACTTCCATCAGCGTGGCCCCCTGGTTACATCTCTGCTTCCTCTACTGAAGACATTCAGCCTGAGCATCTGAGTTCATCTTGCAATCAATGCCACTCACATTTCTCCTGCTTTTCCTTTTTGACCTCTTTAACTGTGGAAATGGAAATGATTTATTCTGGAAGCCTTGACTCTATTCTTGTGATCTCCTGTGTAAACTGTTAAATGTTTTTCATACTGATGGGGTCAAAAGGTTCCAGAACTACATCACTACGAATTCTGCCTTAGCCCCCACATTTTCCCATCGTGACTTAGATTCCATCGCTATCTCTCCTCTTCTGGTGTCTTTTATGTGTCTGCCTCACAAAGATTTTACAACTGTTCCCAGAGCACAGGGAGAGATGGAGAAGGGCTCCCGGAGAGAAGCGGGCTGTTCCTAGTGCCATGATAGAGGAGTTCACTGTGTTTTCTTTGAAGAAAAATGCTGACCTTCTCTAACCTCTATAAACTCTCTATTTCAATACCACTAGAGCTAGCTTTCCAAGGCAGAGTTCTTGGTATTCTATTTCTTTCCTCCAAAAAAATTAATAATCTCCTCTGACTTACAGCATTCACTCGATTTTCCCAGTCTCCCTTTCTTCCATTCCCTTTAACTCCCCGAATGCTTCCACCCTGTTGGACCACTTGCTACTCACCTTTATGTCTCCTTGCCTTCGCCCTTGCTTTTTCCTCTGCCTGGTGTGCCTTTTCTAACATTAGTCTACCTACTGAAATTCCACAACCCAAGTGAGCTGACGTCCACTCTAGTGAGAATTAAATGCTTCTTTCTTTTCTCTTTGACAACACGTTCCTTGCTCCTCTATCTAGCATTTATTTCATTCTGCCTGAGGTTAAAGTTGGTTGTTTATATAGTTCGCCTCTATGTTGCAAACTCTTTGATGGGACTATATTGTCTTTCTTGGTCCTCCCCCTCCAGTGCCTAGAAGGTTCTCTATAATGCTGATTGGGACAAGACTTGAAAGACTCAAAATGTGCTTCCAAGCCTCTGAAGGAACTCAAGTAGCAAAAAGGAACCAGCTAAAAGCCTCAGGACCTTCAGAGTAAGGAAGAACCGGGCAGGTGTGTGTCACTCACATGTAGATGGTGTCAGGCTCCAGACAGCGTATGATCAGAGAGATGGCGGTGAGCTGCTTGTCTGGCACCTGAGAGGGCATGGCACAAGGAGACTTCGCTCCAGAGATGATGTCGTCCACAAAGCTCAGCACCGTTTCTGCCCAGAGGGGAAGGAATGGAAAACACATGAGAAACAGCCAAGCAATGAGGAATGGGATCAACTCAATGAGAACTCAACATTAAAATCGCTCGGTCCCAAGTCTTTTTAAATTCTTAATAGAGAAAGAAGACCTAGAAGAATGGTATTTTCTGACTGTTTCATATTTCACTAATCAATTTAGAGCCATTTGTCCATAGTTAGTTCAGAAACAACTAAGGCAAGATGTGTATACCACATCTGCAAGCTCTTTAATGAAGTGTTCTTGGCATGGGCTGAGAACAGCTGTTCTGGTCAATGGTCATTGCCAGACCTTCACAGTACCTGTGCGCATCAGGACAAAGGACCCTGGAGGAAGCTGTGGACAGCTCTCTATGCCTGATGGCAGTGCATATGTCTCCCAGCCTGGTGATAGTTTCCCCAGAAGCTATTTACCCTGAGTTAGACTGTGGATGCCACCATCCCGCTGATGACTACACTCATGCGTAAGTTTTAGGGCTGATTTATATTGACCTTTCCCTATGTGCAGACAGCAAAACACGAAGGCATGGAACATTTTTCATGGGGTGTTTCCACTCCTTTAAGACTTCCCTCTTCTAGCTGGACCTGGCAAAAGCAGAGTTTGCTTTAGGACAAGACATGGGGTAAGCTCATCTGTTTGCACATGCTTTTGCCTGGAGGGGGGTTATTAGCAAAGGAATTTTTTGTCTGTAATCATGGCAGTGGTTAGCACAGAATTGTTTCCTAATTGTGGGCTAGGATAACTAGTGTACGGTATTGTTGTTTCTTTGTGAGTGTGCCTAGAGGCAATGAAATGGACACCTCTTTTATAAACAAAAAGAAAAACAGAATCAAAACAAGACTTTGTCAGATGCTCACCATGCAAAAACTCTTAAATGGACAAGATGGCTGCTGCTGCTGCTCCCTACTCCTCCCACATTGCCCTGGGATGCGGGGGACCTGGGACAAAGCCAGGAGGCAGGACATTTTTCTTTTCCTGTTACCACCCTGGATCAAGGTGAGCCTGTGAAGGGAGAGATGCTTACCTGTCTCCACTTTGGAGTGGTCCATCCTGTCAGTGACCTTTTCTTGACGGATGAGGTAGTCGACAATCTGCACCCCGATGGGAGGCTCTGAGTGCTCCCACTCCAGGACCACGAGGGTACTGCTGGGCTCGTGAGCTGTGGAGAGTCTCAGCCTGAACGCAGACAGGGAGAAACATGAAATGGGGACCCAGTGGAGACCTGTAATGGTCTTCTGATACCACCACTGGCCACCTTCTCAACATTGACACCATAAACTCTTCTTTCTAACCTTTCTTAACCAACCACTACAATGATCTCTTTGAGGGCCTGTCTCCTTCACCAGAGGGTAAAGGTTCTTGAAGACCCTTGAAATCTATATTTTATTTATCTAAGTGCCTGTTACAGATTAGGAACTCAACATATGTTTGTAAATAAATAAATAAGTAGGTGAGTCAAAGATGAATGAATGCCTGCATCTTACAGGGTCAGTGGGTACAGCTTTTAGGGTAGCCCTTTATAGGGTGTGAAAATATAGTATCTGGATGTGCTCTTGAAAAATAAGAGAATGTGCCTATAAAGCTCATACTGAGGCCCATTGAAGGTGGTGTCTGGGAGAGCCCTGCATTAACGAGGTCACAGTCAGCTCAATTCCTGTAGTACTACCAGAATCTGCCCTGCTGGAGGACCCTGGCTTCCCCTCTTGCTGTGGGTACTAACATATCTTCTTTCCCAGGCCTTCTGCTGGCTGGGCCTTGGAACAGACTCCGTTTGGCAGTAATGCTCATAGGGGCTTTACTGGGTAGGAGAAGGTTGGCCACAAGTCAAGTTCTCCTCAGGGTGACGTCCTGTGTCTGCAAACTCAGGATCTGATTTCAGTTGCTGTCTTTGCTCTTGGGTTTCTATGAATATCCTGACTCCTGATTCTAGTCTTTCCCTGCTTTTCCCAATTCATAGTCTCCTCGTTCCATGTAAATTGTCCATTTTGACCACTCTTTTGCCTTGTCATCTCATATCTCTTTGTACCCTGAAGAGACTCAATAAACATCATTGACATTCACTCGTATGGATCTCCTAATGGTCCAAGTGGTTTCAATTCGCTGCCTAGTTCTGACGTCATGTGTGTGTCTCAGGTTTCTCACTTTTTTCCAATTTCCTGTTTCTTCCTAGACCACTGACTTCTGGGAATTTTCCCAGTTCCTGCTCGTTCGAGCCTCCCTCCCTTACTTGCATCCCTGCATTCACTGCCATCCTTGGTTCCTATATTCCATAACCACCCATAATCCTGGACCTCTAGCCTCCACTCAGCTCACAGATGACTGTCACTGATCTCAAGGATCACTGGGCAAGATATGATGGATGGATGACGCCAAAGCAACATTCAATTTCAATTCAACAAATATTTATTAAGCACACATTACTTATAAGAATATGTTCAGTGCTGAGGATGCAGTGGTGCACAAGCCAGCTCCAGTCCCTTCTTTTATGAAATGGTCAATAGACAAACATACAATTATACATGTGATTATAATAATGTGTGATAAGAACTTTAACAAGAAATCACGGGAGGCTGTAGGAGCAATAGCAAGGAATTCAACTAGTGGGAAAATAATGCAAAACACATGCTCCTTAGTGGCTTACTATGAAGGAGTGCATAGTTTGCATATGACATTAAAGATGGAATAGACCCAAAACAGTGCAGATATTGACAAATTCATTAATTAGAGTCATATGCAGAATGCTATTTTGAAGAAAAAGCAGTAGGAAGCTTAAGTAAATAACTAAACCTTTCTGAGAACTCAGATCCTGTGAAAATACGGACTAAGGCCTCTACTATGAAATAAATGTGTATGATTTACATAGACTTGTATAAAACTAGAGTGCATTTCTATTTCCAACTACCCATAAAAATTCAAAATCTAAGGTCTGCCACTGATAGAAGTGATTAGATTTGACAAGGAAAGTGAAGTCCTTAATAGATGTTCCTGTTTATGGAAATGTAGCCCAATTTGCTCTTTAGCTCTGACATTTAGCAAATGCAGGTTTAGAAATGAAATCAGCCCTAGGACACTAACGGCTGGATCTTGTGTCCACCTGATGATAACTGTTTGGTGGCTTCAGTGTTATGTGTCAAAGGCAGCTTTGTTAGTTGATGAATCAGTTGAGAAGCACCACCTTCTTCTACTGGCTCCCTTTCTACCCAAAGAAAAGACTTTTACTAATAATGAGCTTGATTCTCTTTTGATTCAAGAGGTCCAAGCCATGGCTGTAAAGAGCAAGAAGCCAATGGCTGGTGTATCTAAAACTACCCACAGAGAGAAGGCTTGTAGACAAGAGAAGACCTTGGCTTATAATGATATTCTGCTATTGTGTTCTCCTCTTTCTCAGTTTTCTTCCTGCTCAATCCTGGCCCTTTAATGCCCACTCGCACTTCCATGTAACAGGCCAGAGGGCAGTGTTCACTGAGACCAGCCTCTCCCTTGCTGGTTTCCTGCTGCCATCTTGCTCCTGCTTGCTCAGCCCTCCAGTTACCGTGGGTCCTGATCCTTACTTCGGGCCTTCTTTGCCTTGCCAGCCCATCCTACCAGCACTCTTCTGTAGACATGATATTTCTGTGCTTCACTCTCATGGCAGATGCCATATTAGAGGCTAAAATGTGTTCCTGCCTCAGGCCCTAGCCTGAGGATTTACATGAGCTCGGCCAGTTCTGTTCAGCCTTCCCCGGGGAGGAAGGAAAGTGGACACATTTATCCTCAGCCACCTTTGCAGCACTTGTCCTCTGTTCACCCCTCAAATGCAGATACCCCCTAATGCTCATCTCTGACTCTCTGCTCTTCCCAGTGATACTTATTCGGGAGCATCCTTTCTCATAGCTGTGGCTTCATTTCTTATTTCTTTGGGGTTGATTTAAATCTTCTTATCTCTAATGTTCTCTAATGTGCTTTTTTACAGACCTCCAGACCATCCTTCCCTCTGACCACTGAACATCTCTATAGGGCTGCCCCACTACAACTCCAAGGCAGGTCCACACACAACCAGCCTCCTCCTTAAACCTGTTTATCCTTTGACACTTCTTTTTTCAGCTGTGGCCTATTCATCTTCCCAGCTACCCAAATCATAAGTCTTAAGTCTATTGTCAACTTCTCCTTCCTTCTCACCCCCACTGTCAATCAGTCACTGAGCCCTGTTGGTTCTACCCACAGTCATCTCTCAGTTGTATTCTCGCCACACTATGATGGCTAAGATCATGGCTTCTTAGCCATTGCTCTGCTTTGTGCTCTATGACCTTGGAAAAATTATTCAGTCCATCTGAATCCATGCCCTTGTCTTTTAAATGGGGAGGGAAGGGGTGAAAACAGTACCTAGCTGCTCCACACAGTGCCTGACAGCCAGCAAGTGTGTGTAGGCCTAGCTAGGGTCTCATTATAGATCTCTAACGTCCTCCACTAAGGCAGCACTTTTACCCTCTTATATTCTAGCCATGCTGTGCTACTTTCTCCACCTTCAAGGAGAAATTCAAGTGCCAAGAAGATTGAAAGCTCCCTGAAGGCAGCTTTCATGTATCATGTTTTTCTTTCTGTTCCCCAAGACCCAGTCTATTGCTTTGCAAATAGTAGACATTCGCAGAATAATGGTGAGGCATGCGTGCAAGAGAGAGGCAGAGAAGGGGAATCGTACACAGGTTGTGGGAGAGGCGCACAGGTGGGGAGTCCATCAGCTCCAAAAGCAGTGGAGTCACATCGACACCAGTCCTCGATGACATCTCCAGTCCCTGAGCACCACAGAGAGCTCATGGTGGCCTCCTGCAAGAGCTTCAAGAGAGGGCAGAGAAAAGAGTGAGTGTCAGAGAGCAGGGCTGGGTCACCAGAATCAAGAGACAGAGCATCAAGGCTCTGCTTGGCCCTCAATAACTTCCAGCCAGTAGGCTGTAGCGCCACTCCACTATTTTTTATTTGTTTGAGGAAGATTAGCCCTGAGTTAACATCCATCACCAATCCTCCTCTTTTTGCTAAGGAGGATTGGCCCTGAGCTAAAATCTGTGCCCATCTTCCCCTGTTGTATATGTGGGATGCTGCCACAGTGCGGCTTGATAAGTGGTGTGTAGGTCTGCACCTGGGATCTGAACCAGCGAGCTCTGGGCCACCAAAGGGGACTGCGCAAACTTAACCGCTACACCACTGGGCAAGCCCCGACTTCAGTATATTTTGATCTAAAATTCCTATCCCAGGAGATCGTTTCTGGGAAGCCTAGACCTCATAGGACCTCAAAGGCGCCTCCCTCTCATTAGTACAACAGTTCATCCCTGTGATCAAGGTCATTACCTTGGAAGCAAGTCTTCCTCCACCTCCCATGTCCCTCCTATTCTGTTCTATCATTCTCACTTCAGCTTCCAGCAAGAATGACCTCTTTCCCATACACTCAGGGGGCCTGCCCTGACCACTGTTCTCTCTGCCCAGAGGCATGGAGCCCTTTCTCAAATGTCTCTCTGTGCATCCTTATCTTCACCCTGCCCCGGTATCTCCTCTCACTTACAATATCTTTGCAGTTCTTCTTGGGTTGTAATTATGCAGTAGGCCTCTCTTTCCCAGTAGAAGGTGGAAGCAACGTGGCAAACAGGCTCAGAACTGCGCTCTGGAGCAGTCTGCCCCGTGAGAACTCCAGCTCCACCTATCACTGTTGTGTGACCTTGAGCAAATTACATACACTCAGTGTCCCCAGTGGTAAAATGGGGAAAAAAATAGCACTTTCCTCATAGAGTTGGTGTGGCAATTAAATGAAATAATATATATCATATGCCAAAGGGACAGCATAGGGACTATGCCGTGCACACATTAGTCACACATAAATAGTACACATGAATCATTGGTAAATGCCAGCAGTTATTATTGTCTTTGAATGACAGGGTTGGGTCTTATGTGGAAGCCTGTGAATGCCACAAAGCCTAGAACAATTCTTCATATACAATTTCACAGCAGAAATTCACTATTAAATAAAAGGACAAAAGAGTAAAATTAGACCAGTGAGGGAAGAGAACTTGTGATAGGGGCAATTCCCTGCTGACGAAGTAGATCCTGACAGGCACCAACCTTGCCTTGGGGTCTCGCTGCCTCAAGGGGGGCGAGCCCAAGATGGGGGAGAGGGTGAGACTGGCCGCAGGGCACATGGCTGTCCAAGCTGGCCAAGGTCAGAGATTTCACTCTGGGGCAACTCGACATCTGCAGCCTCTGCTTCTCCTGTGATGCTCTTCTCTGTCCTGCTCTCGCCACCCCCACACAGAATTGCTAAATTAGAGAAATGAAACAGCTATCCTGGAAAACTTTAGGCCAAAAAATTAAAAGCAGGAAAGAAAGAAAGGAGGAAAGGAGGGCGAAAGGAAGGAAGGGAAAGAAAAAACAAAAAAGAAAAAAAAGAAGAGAACAAGAAAAAAAAAGGAGATAACTCTGCAAAAATCAAAATGTCTGAGCCCAAAGCCGGTAGCTTATGTTCCATTCTTCCAGAGCTCAACACAGGCCATCTCAGTTGGAATCGTTGAAATAAGGGTCCATACTGGCCCCCTCCTCAGACTGGGAGCCTCTAGGGAACAGAGACCAATTCTTGGTTACCGCTGGGATTTGAGCAGAGTCGCAGAATTGACAAGGCCCTTTTAGGTGCTAACACTTTCGTTTGGGCTCCATGATAAGCAGTATTGTGACTTACAGTAGAGGACATCTAGAGTCAAAGAGATTAGGTGACTTGCTCAGGGTCACAGCCTAGTGAGTGGGGCAGCGTCAGAACCTGAGCCCCATGGGACCGATTCGACCTCTCAGGCTCTTTGCATCAAGCTCTCTCAATTAACGCTGTATCCGCCAGCTCCCAGCGTGAAGCCTGGTACACACCAGGTGCTCACTTTAAGCTTTGCCTGACTGAACCTAATTCAAATTAAAAAGTGTGTTTTTTTAAACCAGGAAAACAGACTTCCTTGGAGATAGGTGGGATAAAAAGGAATTGCGGTTGCTGCCTTAGAGTCTTCAATCAACAAACGGCTAAGCACCTCCAAGGGACCATTTCTTGTGCTGAGTGTTAAGGGTACAACGGTGCATAAGACCTATACGGCCCCCGCCCACATAAAGCTTACAGCCAAATAATGAACAAACAAACAAACAAAAGTTACATAAATAACCAAATAACCACAACTGTGGTAGGGGCTCCAAAGGAAAAGAGTAAAATGGTGGCAGGATGGAAAAGGGGTAGGGACAATCTCACAGAGGAGTTTGGGAAGGGCTCCACGAGGATGTGAGTTTTTATCTGCGCTCAGAGGGACAGATCGAGAGTCATCTGGTCACAACAGCTGGGGAAGTGTTCAGCCTGGATGAAACTTGGTTCTAAAATCAACTGAGAAAAGGCTCATCTGGCTGTAAGAGGCAGTGGCGGCAAAGAGATGCTCAACAAGTGGAGGGAGGCAGGGCTGATGACGGAGGGCTGTGGAGGCCATGGTAAGGGGGCTGTGTGTCACAGTCTAAGACCAATCGTAACCCATTAAAATGTTTTAAACAGGAGAGCAATGTAGTCAGATTTTCAATCCAAAGGAGCAAGAACCAACACTTCTGATGACCAACATTTAAATGCCATTTCTTCAAAAGCTTTAACTTTCCATCTTGGATCCACACCATTCCATGAGAGTTCCTACTCTCTGAATCCTGGGCTACAGGTAACTGTAGAAGGGAGGATGAAGGTAGAAGAGAGAAATCAAGAAGGAACCCTTTTGGGAATGGAAGAGAAATGAAAGTTACATTTTCCTTAGTACCTACAATGTGCCAGGTGTTACATGTTAATTACAACCTAATTATTATTAGATTCAATCCTGATTCCAAAAAGAAATAGGCCTTTCCCATTTTTGTTATTATTTTTCTCTAAGGAGAGCAGCTGAACTTTCAAGCCAAGTTCATCTATACGTTCATTTCTCCACCCATTCATCATTCATTCATTTACCCAGCAGAGTGCCAACTATGTGTCAACTATTGCTAGGCCCTGGAATTCCATAGAAGAAAAAGCATTTCTCATAGTCTAGAGGAGAGTAAACAACGATGATAGTAGGTGATGCATGCTTTAAAAGATGTATGTACATATACAATGAGAGCTATGTGAAGGGACTCTGGGTCGGCATGGGAGAGTAAGGGAGGGCTTTCAACAGCTGGTGACATTTGAGTTGAAACTTGGAAGTAATAGTAGGACTTTGCCAGTGTCAGGAATGTGGGAGAGGGCATTCCTGGGAGAGAGAGTCTCAAGTCTAAAGGGCCAGAAGCACGAGAGAAAATGTGTTGTGTTTAAGTAAGTACAAGGAGTTAAATTTTGCAGGACAGAGTATAAATATAGAGTGGGTACAATCTAACCAAGTGAAGACAAAATTGGATAATGAACTGTGCTTGTAATGATGTGCTAATGACTTCAGATTGTATTCAACAGAGTCTGCAAAACCATTGAATTAACTTGCTGCAATATGATCAGAAGCCCATATTGGACAGATGACTCCGACTGGTCTAACAGGGAAACCAGTAAGGAGGCCACTATGATAAGAAGATGGTGGCCTGGTGGTACAATGGATGACTGAACTAGTCAGGCTGTGACAGGGGGTATGATAAAAAGAGGATGGATTCGAGTTATTTTTCATTCTTGGTGATGGAATGGATGTTAGGGAATGACAAGGAAAGTCTAGGAAGCATACCTGGTCTCCAGTTTGGGCAACTTGGTAGAAAATAATGCCATTCACTGGGATGGAAGCACAATAGGTGTGGTTTGGGGTGGAAGATGGTGAGTGCAACTGTGCTGGGTTTGAGACACCTGGTTGGTTGTATGGTTTGACCTACCTGTTTCTGGATTGCAATCACAGAGAGACTGAAATATGGTGTCAGAGATTATCTAGTCCAACAGAAGGAGGACAGTGAGGCCAAGGGAGGTTAGAAAATTCACCCAAAGATATACCAGAGAGGTAGAGATAAGAACACACACTGAGTTACTAATGCCATGACTTAGCACGCTTCCACTTCTCCTTTCCTCTTCACTCATCTCCATTCTTTGGAGAAAAGGGAAAAATTAGAAGGAAAAGCAGAGGAGCAGAGAGAATAGCAAAGACAGAATATGTCTAAGGAAGAAGAAAGGGAAGAAACATACGATGGCACTGAACTCCAGCTTGGGCCACCTTGTCTATGTGTTTAGAAATTCAAGTGTTCAAAAGATGGCCAGATGGAAGATATCTCCCAACCTCTCTCTTAAGATCAGTGCAGGGAGACAGGGAAGGCCAAGGTTTGGCAAGCAGAGGATCCAGAAAGGGGGTTGCTAAAGACAAAACTTCCTTCAGCTTCCTCATTTGGCTCGTGATGCCCCTGCAAGAAGCAGGAACTCCTTGCCCTCCTCTCCTGCCAAGCTCTTCTCTGTCCTGCAGCTTTGCATGTCCTGTCCCATAGGATGGTTCTGTGAGAGAGCTCCCTGACGCTGCACTTCCTAGGCAAGTGCACAGAAGCTCGGGGTACCAGCTGCAGCAGCCTTGGGTGTTCATAGAAGAGAAAGTGGCAGGTAAGGGGAGGGCTGGGCACTGGATTAAAGCCACTGCAGCTTTGGGTCTCCATGGTAACACAAGCCCCTCCTTCTCTTCATCCTTCCAAGCCCCCTCCAGTTGTCTCTCCTCTCCCGCTCCACTTCCTATAGTCACTTCTATCAGATTGAAGAGGAATTTGTTCCTGTGAAAAACCTTATTTTCAAATACTCAATGAAATATCTGTGGCAGAGGCAGATAGGTGAGAGAAACACACACACATGCAAAATCCCTCCCGTTGGTTTGAGCATCACCTATGAAACAAACTGTGACACACCAGGTGTCCCTTAAAGGAGGAAAGAGAAAGCAATTATCACCCCACCTGGATGGGCACACCTCTCAGGCAGGTAAGTGGCTCACTGCTGTGACTATGTCTTTTTCCCCAAGGTCGCCTTTGCTTATAGTCTCAGAAGTCCCACACTCTGAGCTTCATCTTTTTATTTTTGTCATTGTTGTTGTGTGTGTTTTGATCCACTCTATTCTTTATGTCCTTGAGCAGATCGGACAGCAAGGAATGCGCCAAGACCCTGTCTCTGCCACATTTCTCCAGCTTATCCTTTGGGGTCAATTCATTTTCTCCCAGCACCTTTGGAAAGGGAGCAGCAGAGGGAAAGGGAGGGTGCTTGGGAAATGTCATAGCTTAGCTGCATAATATAAGGCAGAAAGATCTGCGTGGACTGGCGTTTTGTTCTTAGAGTCAGAGTGATGGGCGGGAAACCAACCCCCTCCAGATCCCTTTGGGATATGTGCCTGACATGCTCCTTCCAGTCTAGCTGAAGCTGGTCCCAGGCTTGGACCACTTAGGGGAGCTGGTCTACCTCCCATGCCAACAAAGGGGAGGCAGAGCTGAGCCTCCTCCCGTGACTGTCCCCCAAGGCTTTCTGAACAATGACTTTGGTGACTACAACTGCTATGCCGCCCTATCTACCTTCTGCTTTCCAGCCCTTGTTGCTCAAAGACCTATACAAATCTGAGCTGTGACTCCTGAGTCATTACCATGGGTGCTGTGGATACACTGATTTGATTTAATATGCAAACATGCAAATCTAAGCAAATTAGGTGCCTGGATTACCTAAACAAAAAGTCTCACTATCCATATTCTAGCATGGAGCTCAACTGCACCCTGTCACCTCGTCAGGCCATTTGGAGGGCCCTCTGTAGTTGGTGATGCCTCTCTGAGCCAAAAGTCCCAGGCCTCTTACCCTCTGGGTCTGGTTGTTGGTCACCAATTCATAGATGGGGGCTGCTCTGGTCACCTCCAGCAGAACTGGCTCGGCCGGGGTGTCAGGGCTGGACGTCACATGACACAGAGGGCAGGACGAGGGGCATCGTCCCTTGCTCTGGCACTCCATGCGGACTCCAGCTGCCATGCGCTTGGTGCCAGACTCTGACAGGCTGGCGATGTATTCTGGGAACGTCAGTACCTTGGGGTCTCTTTCCCGCTCCTCCGACTCATCAGATGGGGAGTTGCCTGCCAGACACAAAATGAAAAGGAACAGTGAGGAAGGTGAAAGAGCAAGGACTTGCACGACCTCGTGGCCCCTGAGTGCTGGAGTCAAATCCTTGAGGGGTCGGCAATGTCACTGAGGGGGTAAGAATGTGATTCTGTCGTCCCACTTAATCTGGGGAACCCCTCCTCTCAGTGACCCACAGAGTTGGGAGTGGCCCCTCCCAATGTGAGACCAGGTTGTTTCCTTGCTGAGACTCGTCAGCTCCACTGCTCCTCTCAGAGGGATTCTTCTGCAGTATGTGTGCAGGATTTATGACTGTCACCAATAATACAAACAATAACGGCGGGGCTTAGTCTAGGATTTGTTTCTTCATCCATAAAACGGAGCTATTAATAGTACCTACCTCTAGCATTGTGTAATGAATAAATGGCACAATGTTTTTAGAGCACGTAACACAGTGGCTAGCGCACGTCACCGATTCATCATAATAGTTTTAATCATAACTATCGGTAAGATTTATTGAGCCTGTGCTATGAAAGTGGGAGCTGCTCAAGACCTCTTTAACCCTGATAACGGCTCTCTGCATGGAGTTCTATCATTACACCCATTTTACAGATGGGGAACGTGAGGCCAACAGCCTCAAGATCGCACAACTAGGATATTGTGAGAGCTGGGATCTGAATCCAATTCTGTATGATTCCTGAACCTGTAAATCATAGAAGAAGAGGACTTCTCTGCCTCATTATTAATCAATGTATCAAAGATGGGGAGCATACTTTGGCTTTTTCAAAGAGATTGCACTCCGAAACCTCAGAGACAGGTTCATATCACCCTTGACTGAGAAGTAAAAGACAGGGAAATTCTTGGTTTATTTTTGGCGACAAACATAGGAAATGCCTACTAGCAAATAATACTCTGTTCCCTATGGGAGAAGGCCCTGCTTGATATTTCTCTTCCAAGACTTCATGGTTTTCCATTTAACTTATGAATTCTAAAGCAAGATGGAAGTAGAGTCTGCTGACAAAAAGCCCTGGGCTACTTAAGAGATCCCTGACCCTTCGTGGCACAGCCGTCATCTGGAACATGAAACAATTTCAGGGAGACCCCTGCGCTTTTGGAAACAATGGCCAGACACAGAATGTTCACTCTGGTCCTCTCAGACCCATCCAGAATGCTATACTTGATGGGGTGGATCTTTAGGGGAACTGGTTGGAAGGATTTGCACAGTGGTTCCAGAAGGTGCTTGTGAGATGCAACTCATCGACTTCATAACGGAGTTCTCTCTTTTGGGGTCCAGGGAGCTCTGCTTTCCTCCCTCTTGTTTGCCATGTAATAGGAGCCCATGTGGAATGTCAGGAGGCATTTCAGCCCTGCTGTTTCCCAGATGAGCATCATCATCATGCAGATGAGGCGCTTGTACCCAGAAGCTCCATTGACATGGGGCTCCTCTTGTGCACTAAGGCAAAGGATTCACTCAGTGACCATCAATATGCGCTATACTTCATTTCACATTTGCATCTTGTTTAATAACAGACCCAGAGTTGAGCTCAAGCCCTTCCTAGGCTATAAGAGAACTGCATAACTGCACATGCCAAAACCAACAATGATGTCATCAAATAGGAGGCCCAGAAGCCCCCACGAGCTAGCCCCCATGTTGCTCGAAGCCACATGTAATTTTTTTTTTTTTTTGAGGAAGATTAGCCCTGAGCTAACTACTGCCAATCCTCCTCTTTTTGCTGAGGAAGACTGGCCCTGAGCTAACCTCCATGCCCATCTTCCTCTACTTTATACATGGGACACCTACCACAGCATGGCTTTTTGCCAAGCAGTGCCATGTCCGCATCTGGGATCCGAACCGGCGAACCCTGGGCCACAGAGAAGCAGAACGTGCGAACTTAACTGCTGCACCACCAGGCGGCCCCCAGACATGTGACTCTTGATTGACATTTAGCTTATGCAACTCATGGCTGGGAGTGTTTGGGAAGTGGCCATGATCTGGCAGGACCCTCCTCACCCAGCCCCTGGCCAGGCCTCCAATCTTCTTCAACCGGCTATGCAGACTGGGCAGGGATAAACTGGGGGTGGGGTGAGGCCTTTGGATCCTTAATGTGACTTCTTGAAAAACAGGCCTTCATTCATTGGGAAAGTGAATAAAATTCAAAAAAAAAACAAAAACAAAAACAAAAAACAGTAGAGATGCAGTGCTTCTTTTCAAGATAAGGTTTTTAAAATTCTGCTGTGCAAGCCTTGCCTGAGAGCTTGAGGGTCTCTTGGCAGCCCTCAGGCCCCTTACAATCAGATGCATGGTCGACCCAGAGCCCTCCTGGGGGAGAATGTATTCGACTGAGGCTGGGCAAAGCGTTTCCACAAAATGACCACTAGATGGTGACATCAAGTCTAAAATGACTTCTGTGAGAGGGAAGAAGGTGTGATCAATCCTGTGTGGCCACTGAGGCACCCGAGAAAATAAATTTACGGAAAAGTAATGCCTGGAGACAAAAAAATTTGTGGTGGCACAGGTTTTTTTCAATGGAATAAATAAAATATTAATGAGTAAAACAATTCCATAAAATTTATCCTAAGGAGAATAATAGAGACATGTAAAGTAACTGTGAGAGACACAAGACAATGAAGGGCAAATAAAACTCACAAGGGAAAATTTTAAAAAATGCCCCTCACTGTCCTTCACAGGGAGAACAAGTTACCTCAGGGGAAATAATATGCCACCAAATTCCTTTTCTCTCACCTTTAATCCCCAAATATCCAGGAACTCCCCACCCTCTGCATACACACCTATCTACATACCCTCTGCCTGTTCATTACTTAGGATGTACTATTCCAACAGACAAATGAGGCCACTAGAGGGCACTGCAAGCCCAAACATTGCCTGGAGATGAATGACAGCCTCCCTGCCCTCCAGTGCTCCATCATGAAGGCTTGTAATTGCTGTAAACATTTGAGGGGCTGCTCCCCTCATTGCTGTCTTCTGGCTATCCCAATTAAAACCAAGAGGCAGCTCTTTCCCCTCAATATCCTTCAGCCCTGGATGGGTGCAAGGTTAGGGAGAAGAGAGGCATGGGAAGGAGGTTACGGAAGAAGATGGTGAGAGGTCACCAAACTCTTATTTGAATTCAGAATCATATTTTCCTTCTCCTGAATATTCAGGTCCATATACAGTGAGCCCTGCTAGAGGCCGGGAGTAACTGCCCCTCCGGTCCCCTTGCCATGCAGGATGGAGCTGTCTAGAGAGGAGCTGGATTTACACAGAAGTAATGAGCAGCGAACTCCCCAAAGCCATCTATTCAGGCTCCAGCAAAGAATAGAGATGTGTGTGAGGAGGAGATTTTTCAGAGAGGAAATGCATTTTCCATGCACACTTAAAGATACAATTGGGAAATACTCCTTAGAATGATGGAGTCTGGTGGTGAAAGCCTCGATAAATCTCCCTGTGCCCAAAGAGAGCACCTATAACCATCATGTCTGTGGCAAGTGGAAGAGTGGTCCAAATCCCAAAAGCTTCAGGAGAGTCTGATCTTTGAGACTTGCTTATAACTCCTCCTCAGGGTTAAGTGGGTGGCAGAGAGGTTGGGTGTGGCGAGTCCCAGGGAGGAGACCCCACCTGACCTCCTGATGGTTCCGTGGCTCCCCCTCCACTGCCCACTCCAAATACAGTGCACTGGTACTTCTGCCCTCTTCTGCCCTGCAGCTCCTGGGTAGAAATGCTCTAGTAACTTGAGACGCTACATTGTCTCTTAATAAAATGAATATTCTACTTCAACAAGTACACAGTCTCTGGACACAAGAAAGAAGCTACAATTAAGGTCTTAAAAGATTATAATTCACAAAAAAGTACCTTCTGATTAAGAATACCCAGGTGTGCCCCCCCCCCCCCCACCCCTGTTGGCAGAATTCACCCCATTCCTCTCAGGGGAGGCTCTGGAGTCCAGCCAGCACACTTAGTGCTCTTACAAGTAGAAGAACAGCCAACCTGGAATGTAGTTAACAATCTCAAAACTGCAAACCATTTTGCAAATACAGTTTGCTATAAATAAATGCCATTTGCTTTGGGCTAAATCTGTATCCTACAGCACTCAGTGGATGAATTTCCCCAATAGAATATGGTGGTTTGAGAATATTGGCATCCTCACTGTTCAAAATCTCACTGTGGATGTGCCCATGGCCTTAGGCATGTACATACTCACCCACCTAGACTCAGGAGCATATGAGAGTGATGAAGGTGATTGTCCCATCCTCATGCAGGCTCTACTCTGCTGGTGGGAACTGACAGGCCATAAAGGTGAATTCATTGTCATGAAGTAAATTGGTACAATTCCTATAGGATTCTGGACTGCTTAAGAATCTCTCTCCTGAGTTGTTGCCCAAGGCAATGAGATGCTAATGACATCACAGCTAGAATTACAGAGGCAGTTCATTAGGCAGCAAAGAAATCAAATGCAAACTAATCAGATCCCAGCTTTTGGAGACAGCTTACGATCCACAGGAAAGAAAGCTTGACATGGGGCAAATGAAGCACGGCCATAGCAAACTGCGCCCTGAAGCCCCTGACACCCTGCATTCCAGGTGCTACCCCCACCCGTCCCCACCCCGGGCTATTCCTGTTCACACACGGGACATCCTGGAGTTATCTGAATTCACATTTCCATCCGTGTGCCCAGGCTCAAATCAGTCTTTCAGGATGTTTTTGGACAGAGACAGAGAGGTTCAGGTCACTCTGGATGGTCTTAATGCGAACTCCTAGACCTGCCATGGGACACACCCTGAGACCTGAACAAAATACAATACAATGGATTAATAATCAGGGAAAATAGGATAGAGTATAAACTGGCCACTTCTCTCTACACCTCTATATGAGATGATGAGAGCTCTGGGGTCAGGCACTGTCTTCATCTTTGAAACTCCTTTCTCTAGTTCGGGTGTAGATATCCATATCTCTATCTTTCTATGTGCATCTATATATCCACGGATATATGTATTTTTTGGAGGGGAAAGGGGGTGAATATAGTAAGTCATGACCATAGATTTAAATTTTAAAAACAAGTCAAACAAAAAGCATTTGAAAACAGCCTCTAGCCCCTTACTAAAGTCCCAAACTGCAGATGTCACTTCCTCCACACCCTCCCCAGCAGCCTGTTCCTCCTCCTGCAGGTCCCAGCCCAGCAAACAGCACCAGTTTCCTAGTTTCTCAAGCCAGGGATCCTGGCTTTGCTGTCGGTGCTCTCCCACTCTCCCCATCAATCGCCCAGTCTTCCTAAGTCTCCATCTCTGACCTCCCCAAACCATCCACTTCTCTGCTTGCCCCCTGCGGCCCCAAGGGCATGGTAGTCGAAAGTGTGAGGTCTGAGTCAGACTGCCTGCGTTTCATTTCTCACCTTCCCACTTGCTGGCTGTGTAATTTGGGGTGAGTTTCTTAACCTCCCTGTGCCTGGGCTTTCTCATCTATAAAACGGAGATAATAACTGACCTGAGTTAGTAAGTCTGTGATAAAGATTAACTGAGTCAATCCATGAACAGAGTTGAACAGTGCTTGGGACATAATGAGCACTCTCTAAAATTAATTATTCTCACAATGGCTGTCTACTTACCTGCCCTGCCCACTAGTCATGCCATCAAATGGTGGGCTCCTTCAGGGGTGAAATTACGTCTTGTTCTCTGCTATAATAATCCACGGTGCCTAACATGTAATGTAACTAATGCCTTCAACAATTTATTAAACAAATATTTATTGAATGCCTGCAAATGTTTGTGGAGTTAATAAATCATTTATCATGACTTGTATACAAAGTGTTCTGCAGGTACTAACTACACAGGCTGGGTTTAAATTCATTTCTTGCTTTGCTGTCCTGGGTCCTTTTGAGATTTTCTAGTTTTCTTCTAAGAGGGACATTAATCCAGAGTGAGTTCCACTTCTTTCAGGTACAAATGGGAATTGGTCAGAGATAAACTAGTTGCAGAGATTTGAGGAAATACTTCAAAAGTACATTTTGTAAATTTTATAAAACATACATATGCATCTCAAAGGTCATTAATGTGCATTGGGTTGTTGCCTTGGGATTTCAAGATTGGAGCTTAAGAAAAGGAATAGCCAACTGTGCTGCTGAAGAGCAGATGGTGGTTTTCCTATGGCCAGAAAAATGTGAGAAAGTTGTAGCCAGTAATGTCACAAAATGTTGAAAGGACATGACTGGTACCTGGGCCTGTGAGGCCATGGGGACCAAGCAGCAGTTGGAAGGGACATCGATGTGGGGGTTCTAGGAGCTCTGGGAGAGGAGAGAGAGCATCATACTGAGATTCAGCATCATGTGCTCCACTTCACCAGCCAAAAAGGCAGTGGTTGTGACAGCAAAAGAGAGAAACATTCTGGACCCCAAGGATGGTCATATGAACAAAAGATGAAAACCTGTGTCTTCTGCAGATTCTCTACATTGCCCCATCTCAGCCTGCACACAGGAGCCCATCCACATTTCCAACACACACTCCTCAGTACCCATTAGCTCAGAGGAAGCATATCTTTCTTTTAGGGTTAAATACAGGAAAACATGCTGGTTCGCATGTTCAAAAACAGTCCCAACTCCAAAGAGTTTATATTCTTGTTCCTCCCTACAAATGAACTCCGAATTTAAAAACAAATCCTTTGTCAGGATGTATCCCTTACTTTTTGTTCTAAAATTAAAGTTACTGTACGCTTGGGATCTAGTTCTTTGGTATTTCTTCAAGAAGTTTCTGGAAATAGCAGATAATCTTTGTCACAGGCATGAGCAGCATCTCTGGGCGTGGCGAGGTTCAGTGTCATAATTAGCCCATCAAATACCCACTAGGCATTTCAGCAAAGCTCCATTAACTGGGAGGTTCAAGAAAAGGTGTCGTCTGGAAAATTGAATTTTTTGTTTAATTGACACTTACCCAGAAAATGCTTACTTTCCCCCCAATCCTTGCTGACATTTTTCTTCTCTAAAAATGCCGTTTTCCAATTTTCCAACTGCCTTATGAAGCATTGCCCACCAAAGAGAATTAAACCTTTCTCCAGGGGACCCCCAGGTGGTGATTTTGCTCATCAATTATGACTATGCAGATTTGGAAGCTGTAGGAGACAGAAGTGAAATGGTATCTATACCTTCAGATGGTTTTTTAAAAATTGATCAATAACATAAGGTCACATTTTCTTAAGATTGCCCTCTCTTAGTGGGTGTGTTGGCAAACAACTAATAGCCTGGTTGAGGTTCCTGGCTGATTAGGTTCAAGTTCAACTGAAGTTTTGGTGTAGGCGTAGGGCTCCGTCTTTGCCAAAAGTTGTTAGGCAGCTTTGGCATCGGAATAGTTAATTTCATAACAGATTGACTAAATTTGCTGAAGCCTCTGTCAGCCTCTTTCTGGTCAATAATTGTGATGTTCCATTTGGAACAAGAGGTTAAGCCCAAGAAACAGCAGGACAGCAGCATCCACCAAAGCATTAATAAAAACACAGAGATAGCCTTGGCCTGGCATGACTCTGATTGTACCCCTTTTTTAATCTTAAACTTACTGTAAAGAGGAAAAAACGAAGACAGCTCAGTGATGCAACCACCACTTAAAGGATGCCTGGCGATCTCTCTCTACACAGCCCATGCATCTCAAGAGGAACAGAAACAAAATGCAAGAATGACTAGGAAGCCCTAAAGCTGGTGCTTCAAAAATGAACTCTTCTAATTAGTTAGACTGTCAGTCCCCAGCGGGCAAGAAGCTGCCTTATGTTTGCTGGATTGTCATGGCTCTCACCCAACGCCCCCCGCTTGGTAAGCGTTCAACAAATGCACAGGGATGGAAAGAAGCAAAGGGATTTTAGCTTTTCCTAATCTCTGATTGCCTGCAACTCCTCCAGGCTGCAGTCCAAAGCCTCATTAGGGTTTGCCATAAAGGCCAGGCCTGGAGACCTGCGGGAGCTCAGAGAGCTTATCTGAAAGCACTTCCTAAGTGCGCAGGTGTGAGCCATCGGGAAGGCTGGGCTGATGTCATTCTCCTCCCCACACATCCTTAAGTCTTTCCTTCTCTTTTCCTTCCTTTCTCCTTCTCTCCTTCCCTCCATTCCTTCCTGCCCGTCTGTCCTTCCTATATGCTTACTGAGAGCCACTCTGCTCCCGCTGTTCCTAGTCTAAGTAATTCCACTGGTAATTTGTGCCCATGTCCAGAGGAACACGTGCCACACTGTATCAGACTGAGTTTGGTTTTAGGTCTTGTCTGTCCCACTCACTTCCAGGGTGGGGACTTACTCATCCGTTTGACCCTAGAGCCTAGCACCCAGAACTCTGTAGGCCCTCCCTCTGTCTTGGCTGAACTATAATAAATTGGTGTGTGCTAACACCCACCTTTGGTAATATTTGCATGATTCTGTTTTTTCATTTGCCTCTTATGGTCACATTTCTTTCTTCACCAAATGCCTTTCATGCAACTCTGGGCAGATCACCAAGGTTTTTGTTCTTATCAAGTCTCTCGCTCTTGTTTCCTGGGGCTGCCATAGCAAATTACCACAGACTGAGCGGCTTAAAACAACAAAAATTTATTCCTCCAGTTCTGGAGGCTGAAAGTGCAAAATCAAGGTGTCAGCAGGACCACGCTCCCTCTGAAGGCTCGAGGGAAGAAGCCTTCCTTGCCTCTTCTAGCTTCTGGTGGCTCCAGCATCTCTTGCTTGGCGTTTCTTGGCTTGGAGCTGCCTCACTCCAATCTTGGCCTCGGTTGTTGGATGGGCTTCTTCTCTGTGTCTGTGTCCAAGGCTCTCTCTCCCTTCTCTTATAAAGACACCAGTCATCGGCTTTAGGGCCCGCTTTAAGTCCAGGATAATCTCATCTTTACTTAATTACACGGGCAAGAGCCTATTTCCAAACAAGGTCACATTCCAGGTGGGCATGAATCTGGGGGGCCCTGTTCAACTCACAGCAGAGTCCATAGCCTTTAACATGGTGACATTGGTAGGTGAGCCCTCCCCTGACCCACAGCCAGAGACAATTCATTTGCTGGCCACTTGGGAGCTGACTGACCATCCCGTGGGCAACAGGCAATAGGAAGAGGGAAGAAGTTTCTGGCTCCATCAGTGTCCAGAGGCTGAGCCGCAGCTGTGTGCAGCTTCTTGTCAACATCAAAATAAACCTGACATAGAGATTCAGAGTCACAGCCTTCCGGATGTGCAAAGCTGCATGGGATTATCCCTGCTGATTCACCACGGACAGAGTGGCAGTGAGGGAGGGAGGCGGGGAGAGGACTAGGCTGAGAGAGAGGTGAAAATGAGGAACACCTGCGGGATTTGCTATTTTCAAATCTCCATTAGCAGAGAGACCACGTGAAGGAGTGGGCGTGCTCAGCAGGCTACCGGGAAAGAGGCTCCTGGGCACTTCTCTGGAGATTAAGGCTTTTTTTTTCCAGTCTTGTTTTTCCTTTCTGGGAGGCTGAGCTGAGAAGCCAAGTGCACACCCCCAGACCACTCAAGAGCAGGTGCCTCCCCCCTTTCCTGGTCCTCGCAAGAAGGAGCCAAGAAAACTCAGGAAACTAGCCCAGGGCTAAATACAGGGAGGAAACTAACGGAGAGAAACAGACAACAGAGAGCATGCAGAGGAAAGGGGGCTCCCAGCACCAGCCTCAGCCTCTGCTAATGTGGAGGGCTCCACGGGGGCCTCTCTGAGCTTCTGGCCCTATCTGTGGCGCGAGCGGAATTAGTGGTGCTTCCCTCTATTTACCAGGCAGCACTATTTCTCAGCTAGGGGGTGCCCATGAGTCCCTTTAGCTTTGCCAGAACCATCACCTCAGTGACATGCTCTTTGTGACCCATTTACCCCTTACTCCACCTAGTCTATCTCCTGCCCTCTATGCTCCAACTCCTGCCTCATCATCTCTCTTTTCTTTCTGGTTTCAAACCGGAGAAGAGGAGCACAGTCCAGGGAAATCCCTTGACAATTCTGAAATGGTAAAGCCGACACATGACCACTACTTGCCTTGGCCCTACATTATAAAAACTCAGCTGCATCTTGTGTGTACCGTGTGTGTATGTGTGTGGCTGAGGATGCTCACATGAGTTATGTGCAGGTGGGAGCCTCTTGGGGCTTATGTGGTTCCACAGCAAGAAATTCAATGCCTTGCTGAGATGCTGCGAAGGCTGGCTTATAAATATCTTTAACTACCAAACGGTCTAGAAATTTTTAATAAAAATATTATTCAATAATAATACTACTCCAACCGGCAAGGGAATGTTGTAACGGTCTCCATTTTCCTCTTGATACTCATCTAGCTTCTGTTTTTCAAATGAATTTGGATGTTAAATCCTTTTGCTGCCCTGACCAATTTATTCCACAAATTAACTATATATGACAGAACTTAAAGTCCGTTACCACTTAGCTTTGCCTCACTGAAATTTATGCTGCTTTCCTGCCCGTTGGAGCCACCAGCTCAGAGAGATTGTAGCTCCTGGTTGTGATTCTGGATTCTGCACAAGTCCCTCACCTCTTGGTGAGTTTAAAATCAGCTGAGTGGACAGCCCTCTGTTCTCAGACCCTCTAGGTCTCTGCAGCTGGCTGTCCAGCCTTAATGAAACTCTTGTTATGAAATGTGGTTTCACCCAGAGCGGCAACACACACTGGTTTGTGAGGGAGAGTCCATGGCTCAGTCTGGTTGCAACATGGTTTGTAAACGGTGGAAACAGCTGGATGCACGAGAAAGCAAAAGTTAGAAGACGAAGAGGCTGGCAAGGAGTGGAGCATGGCTGCCAAGCCACCAGATGTAATTTTAGATTGTACTAAGAGAGTGTGGTGGGCAAGGTGATGGAGAGAAACAGTGCCGTGTCAAGCCATATGCCATGAATTAGTTCAGTTCTGGGTGACTCAAGTGGAGAGAGACTCTAACAAAAGGGAGGTGGTCCAGGATTCCAGGGCATCTGGGTGACAGTGTCCTATGAACAATGGAGGGACTGAGAAGTTTGGGATGGATACAAGGAGACTTTGGAAGCAGGCTTAGCAGCTCTCTCTTTAAATATTTGAAGGGTTGTCACGTGGAAGTGGGATCACATGAATTCTGTATATTTCAGAGGGCAGAATTAAGATCCAAGACAGGAAGGGAGATGAGTTCACTGAACCACAAATTTTCATTGAGTGCCGACTATGTGTTAGATACAGTACTCAGTGCTCATACACACAGATAAATAAGAAAAAGCCCATTTTCCAGTGTGGTGTTGGGGGGAGTGGATAGAAGAGTAGACAGTGGACAGTGATATGTCAAGGAGTGATACTGAGGCATGAGAGCGAGGTTTTGGGCATACTCAGGAGAAAGTCTAGAAAGCTACTCTGGAGGGCGGGGTGAGGCTGAAGGAAGACTCTTGATTCCTTTAGGGACAGTTTTTGTAAGAATTCATAGGTGATACAAAGTAGGATGGGCAGCCTTGGACACGCTGAGCTCTGGACTATTCATGTGGAAGCCAGACAACCACTTGTCGGGGATGTCACAGCAGGGGGAGCACTTCCGAAGAATAGGTTCTAAATCCCTTTTCACAGTCAAATGTTAAACTTCTATTATTCTGTGATCTGACCTTCTTAGTATTTCCCTAAATCAGTGGGGTGGAGCTGGGGATCTGCATTTCATCAGGCATGCCAAATAATCCTGGCTCAGGCAGTCTTCAGACAACAAGTTGGGATTCACTCCCCTAAACAAGAATAATTTATTTTATAAAGATTAGCAGAACAGTTTTTAAAAACTCTACAAGTAACCCCAATATGTACAAGAGAGAAAAGTGGGGCAGAGACTCCTTCAGCATTTAACATCATTATGTTTGGTAAAAATAACAACTCTATTGTTTATGGAGCCCTGCAAGCATCAACTCAGGGCCCCAGGGTACAAGCAGCCTAATTTGAAAACTACTGATTCAGACTCTGATGACATTGGCCTGAACTGTTCCAGAAGTAACCAAGCATGCTCCCCAGCCCAGAGGACCAGTTACTGGCCCTGAGAAGGGTATTGTCACAAGTAGTAGATTCCATCACTGACCATCTATTGTCACTTTACTTCTTGGATTTTGTTAGACAAAAAGCACTGTGTGGTCAGTCCTAATAATGGTAATAATGAAAGTCAGAAAACTTTTATACTCTTGACCAAGAATAGATCTACTCAATCATATCAGTTCATCTCACAAAGAAAGGACTTCCTGGCCAAGTCAGATAAGAAGGTAATACCCATACAGACAGCTCCATTCACGGGGACAAGGGAAGGGCAGATATAGAAGCCAGATCTAATGCTGGCAACTATGGGGTTCTGGGACAGGCCCCTGCCAAGGAAGGAAGAGGCTGTTATTCATGGAGCAGGGTCCGGTTGGCAGTTATGATAACCAGTAAAGATGGCTATCTTGTCACTTTGCCCATTACAGCCCCTGAGACCAAGGTCTCCTTTAACGTCTAAATCTCTCATGCACACACACAGTTTTTTTATTCAATAAAGAAACTCCTGGGCGACAGCTGATGGGGAGCAGCAGCAGAAGTCATGGCAGCAAACAGCCAGCCAGGCAGCCGTGGTCCTGCTCAGCCCCTGAGCCAGCAGAGCCTCCCAGACCCAATGATGTGTGAGGATGTGGTCTATGAGGAGCCCAGAGTCTCCGGGACCCCAAAGGTTGGACTACCAGTGAAAGCAGGAAAGCGGACGTCTGGCCCTGGAAATGAAGGAGAAGGCCAGAGAGGGGTGCAGCCTCTGTCTGATCTCAGAGTAAGGAGCCGAGGCAGATGCTCTGAACATATCATGTCCCAGGCCACTATCAGCTGGCAAAGATCCATCTTCACCTGGAATTCCTTATCTCATGATGTGAGGCAGTTAGATCTGGGTTCAAATTCAGAGCTCTGAGACATATCACAAGATGCTTAAACTCCTTGGGCTACAGTTTCCTTATCTGTAAAATGGCTTAATAACAGAACTTATCTCACAGGGTTGTTCTGAGAGTTAAATGGGATAATACATGCAAAGCCCTCAGCATGGTGTCTGGCATCTTGGCTCTCAACGGTAGCTATGGTTGACCACTATATCCCCATTACTCAGCCAGTCTGGCACCCAGTAGGTACTCAGTACACAAACAATGAATGAAAAAGCCATTGATGCTCAAAAACAAAACAAGGATCTCCACAGGCTAGAGACAGAAAGAGAATACTCAGTAGCAAGCGAGCCCTAAACTGGCAGGCTTCAGATCTACAGGAGCTGTACCCACCAAGGTTGCTGTGAGGTCATTCCTACATAGTAAAGGGATCAGAAGTCCCCCACCTTGTGGGGAAACAAAACTAGGATTGAGGAATGGCTCCACCACTTGCCCCCCAAAATGAGGCTGAGGAAGCCATGACTTAGTCCAGGCCTCTGACAGTACAGAGTTGCCTGCCCCAGATGGCAGGAGGGTATAGAACCAGAATATGGGCCCAGCTGACCCACTGGCTTCAGTACCAGAGCTACCAAGTTCCCAATAGCAACACAGGATGGGAAAGTGGGAAGGAGAAGATGATGCTAAATTCATAATTTGTGACAATATGCTTCCACTTACAGTTTTGAGGCATGACATCAATCAAAAGATGTGGCTGGTTTGCCTAATGGTGGTCTCTCAGGCATCCCTGTGGTTGACAGCACGCTTCATCAGAGTGGCAGGATCCCTATCTATGGTCCCGAGGGGACCCTCAAGCCTGGCAACCAATCTCTCTGGGAGTTGAGTGATTCTCTAATTAATATTAGGAGAAAAAATGAGTAGCTATTGACCATGCTGAGCTTTACTACTTCAAATAATAAAAAGTACAATACTAGTGGAATAAGATTTAATTTTGATTCCCCAAGCCAGCCTTTCTGGTTACAAAATATTTCTCCCTGAAATGCAATACTACTTGGATGGTACTTGCATGGGGTGGATGGTATATAAATGGCAGCATTTTAAGGACATCCATTCCACATCTTGAATAACTACTTATAATACTTAGGTGTTAGTACTAAGAGAGTGCTAGGATTTCTAGATTCTTTTTTATCTTCACAGAAAAGAGAAAAAGCAAATCCCTCCTAGGTATCAGCAAGACCCCAGGGGTATCTTTCCCCTGCATCAATCTGGAATCAGAAACCCACAGAGAAACATGGAAAATAAGCCACTTCAGATATACTAAGTCATGAATTCTATCTGATTCTAAAGCTTATAGCTATAGGATCTTGTATTTAATTTTCATTCCTACAGTAACAAGTCTACCGGAGGACAACTCAGATATTGTCTTTATTGTAGTCTAGTGTCAAACCAGTAAAGCCACACAATGGAATGAAGTCTGCCCCTGTATGCATGTGTGCACGTACACACTCACACATCTAACAAAATACAACCTCCCTTTCAGTGCCAGGAACTTAAATGGTGTCAAGAAAGCTGAGGGAACAGAACCCTTTTAAGGTGGTTGATAAGAAAAGTTCCCATTAGTATTTCCACATCCCTGAGGCACACCTAACTTTGTACTTTCAGAAACAGTGGGAAGTGAAGGCTGTCAACACGTAACTGATGCTGAAGTTGTGTGTGTATAATGGTAAGTACTCATCTCGAGGTTGTTACCATTATTTATTTTTTTGAGTGCAAATCCTTTTCGACCTTTCTTGTGCTTTTGTCTTCAGCCTCCCAGGACTTTCTTTCCATCAAAAAGTTGATTGACATGAGGCAAAAGTCAGAAGTCCCAAACTGGAACTCAATTCAATTTGATAGAGCAAATACTAAGTTATTGAATGTCTATTTACAAGGTCCTGTATAGGTCTTCTGAATGTACTGAAATGAATTATGTGTAATCCCTACATTCAAAGGATGTATTATCTTATAGAGGAGAGGAGATAAGACAGACATACAAAATTTAAGTACCATTTTTTTTAAAAAAGGTCAAATGAGGACCAGATGCTATCCGGATGTTAGACCAGCAGAGGTTTCACTGAGGAGGCAGTTGGGTTTGGCCTCGAGGGAGGAGAGCATTCTCACTAACAAGAGCTACCATTCATGATAGGAGTTGGCAAACTTTTTCTGGAAAAGGACAGATTTTAGGCTTTGTGGGCCATGCAATCTCTGTAGTGACTACTCAACTATGTCTTTGTAGTGCCAAAGCAGCGGCAGACAATACATAAACAAATGGGCATGGCTCATTATTAAAAACGTTATTTATGGATGCTGAATTTAAATCCTGTCTAATTTTCACGTGTCATAAAATATTATTTTCCTTTGTATTTTTATTTTTCAATTATTTGAAAAGGCAGAAATCATTCTTAGCTTGCAGGCCATACAAATGCAGGTAGCAGGCCAGCTTTGCCTGGTGTCATAGTTTGCTGACCCCCGATCTAGGGAGTTCTCGCTGTAAATGCAATGTTTTATTATTCTTGATCTCCTCGAATTCTTACACCTGCTCTGTGATGTAGATATTATCATTTCCATTTTCTAGATATCCAAAGAGAAGCTTAAAAAACTTAGGTGGAACAGATTTCAAAGACCTTCCTTTTAGCCACTAGGGCAGGGTACCTCCTCGTAACAGTAAGGAACTCATGGGAATGGTGGAATGAATAGGTTTTCTTTAGCCAGAGGCATTTAAAATCTAACAATACTTTGACAAAGACTATGAAGTTTGCTATCATGGCTGGCTCACAGTAAAGTCATTTTAGACCTCTGTTATCGCCATGTTCTCTCTTCACAGTCATGCAGAGGATGGATATAATGTTTAATAACTCCTGCTTTCTGGGATATAATATTCTCTCATATCTGAAGAAAAAAGAACAGGCCTCTAGCATTTGTTCCAACCTCTCTGCCCCGCACTCGCCCCCATGGTTGCCCAAAGCCCACACATGGCAGGCCTGGCTAGCCCCTGCAGGTAACCGGTATGCTTGGAGACACAATTCTCTCAAAGTTGCTAACTTCACTCCTCACCATTTTGAGTGACGATTTTCTCTTACATGGCTTCTTTACTGTCTCTCGTTTAAAAGCAATTTTATGTGCAAGAGACGAAGGAAGGAAAACAGGAGTTGCCATGTCTCTCGTCACATGTTAAGATTACATCAGGGGGTGGTCTCAATCTTTCTTTGATCATCTTCTTTCTCTGAACAGAATGAAAGTGTCCTTTACACTGTCTGTAGAGTTTTTCACAAATGTAGGATCACATTGGGTGGTCAGTTTCCAGATATGATACCGACAGGTTCATCAGTCAGTCAGTACATGTCCATTAAAAATCTGTCGTGTGCCTGGCATTGTGCTAGGGGCTATGGGGAGCTCTAAAGTGTGATACTGACCTCAAAGAATTTGCAATGTATTTGGAGAGATGAGACAAGATAAGACTCCTTGGCACCCTACTAAACACTTTGTAAATATTCTATCAAGTAAAAAACAAATCTAGACTTAGTAGGGAGAACTTTATTCAATAAGATTATTGCAAGCCTGGAGGGTGGGGGCACTATTTCAGAAGGGGAGGGGAACTATTACAATTGGGAAAATATGCTGATAGGATCTTGAGAGTTGGGCAAAAAGAGTTTTTCTTCTAAAGGAGAAGTAAACAAAGCTAGAAAGAACCAGGTGTGGGGAAGTGGTGAGGCCAGCCTATTCTCAGGAAGGGCTGTATGGTGGATCAGACTGAAGGTGAGCCAGAATTCAAGAGCCTGAAGGAAGGAGAGAAGCTTCATGAAAGTTTGATTAACAAGCACTTTGTTCTGATTGATCAGTGGAGACAAGCAGTTCAGCTAATCATTTATACGGCAAAGAATGGGAATTTTGAGGGTCTGTGTCTGGCCTTGTCATCGATAAACAAGGGGGACATCTGTGAGTTCTCTCTGAGTCTGTTGGGGAAGGGTGGTTCTTTGCAGTAAGCCATTTTTCAGGACACAAAGGGATGAAGTGGATTTCTCAACCTCCAGGTAAGATCCAACACTGTCAGTTCTCTCTATCAACCTTAGTGGTTGGTTCCAAAATTGTCCTTATTTTAGAGATGACAAAACTGGGCAATAGAGAGTTTAATTGCTTCGCCCACATTCACAGAGTTATCAGTAGAAGAGGTGGAACTTGTGCCCAGGTCTGTCTGACTCTGGGGCTACAACCAGGCCTACGTTATATGGCCGAGACTGCAAGTGTTAGAGGACAGGCTATCAGGGAGGGCCGGAGAAGTCACAGAGGCTCCTTGGAAGACTGTGTTTTGAAGAAGTGGCAGGAGCTGACCAGGTAGGTAGGAACAACGTGGATTATCAGGGTACAGGCAATAAAGTCAAAAAATAGAGGTGAAGGTGGACAAGGAGGTCATTCAAGAGTTTAACTCTGTGACACAGAGGTTTTAACTGAAAAAATACTGAGCATTAAAGTTACGTAGATAGGGTAGGGCCATACTGAATGGGCCCCTGAAGAAGCCCACCGGGAATTTGAGGCTTGAAGTCATGGTTAGGAGCAAGCCTTGGCCAGAGCTGGATGGGAAATGGCACGGAGGATGAAAACGGCTGAGGAAGACGAGGCAGGCAGTGAACCACAGACTGACTCAGAATGGAGGGATGTATGGATGAATGGGATACTGCGGCAGAAACGACCAGCCAGGAGGCTGTAGTAACAACGCAAGCTTGAGGGTCTGGGGGCCAGACTGGGGTGACAACCATGTGTAGAGAATGAGGGGCAAAGCAAGCAAGTATTTCAGAAGAAATAAGAGGATTTGTGCCAGTTCTGGATAGAGGAGTTTAAAGAGAAAACCTCTACCTTATAACAAAAACTCAGATTTTCCTGAATTGATTTCATAGGACTTTTGTTTTTAGGATCTGTTAATAGCTTTACCCAAAATAACAAAGAGGCAAACAAACAAAAAGATTTTCAAGCTCTAATATGAAGGGGCAAGCTGAGTGAAAGGTAAGCAGGTTTTTGGTAAATCTTTGAAAAGCCTTTAAAATTCTCATATGTATTACAAATCTCTGAGAAGGAAATATAGCATGCAGTGTTGTCAGAAATAATTTGAATGCAGAATTTATTTCTTGCAGAATGTCTTGGACTAGTGTGCTACACAGCCCATTGTGGAAAATAACCTAAGAGTTACGTTATTGAGGACCTACTATGCGCCAGATGCTCTGACAGCCTTAAGACGCTTAGTCCTGACAATCCTCTGTGTTATTCTCATTCTCCCATTTGGCAGATGAGGACACCAAAGCTCAGAGGCTTTGAGTCATTTGTTTTAAAATCACCCAGCCACCGAGTGTCTAACTCCCAAATCCTCCTTCTCCCTTTGCATCATGCTCCTTCCATACCATAGATACACAAGATCTTCAAACTCAGACGTCCCTGGCTTTTGCCAGAGTACTCAATTACTGCATCTGCTGAGTTGTTTTTAACAATTTCGGAAGTCCTTTCCTGGGACACAGGATTTCATGTATAGTGAGCCTCCTGATACCAGCTTCCAATCTATTGGCATTCACCTGCTGTTACACACGGCTTCCAGTGGTATCATTTGGATTTTAGATTACTCCTTTCCCTTTGTTCCCCAGAACCTGACATCTATAAACATGACAACACAGGCAGGAAAGGGCACAATGAGCAATCTCCAGCCTCTTAATGCAGGCTGGTGTGATGTGGGGAGGAGAGGGCGGGCACCAATAAGGTCCTGATGTCTCAGACGTCCCTAGATTTGACATGTACCACCTCAGTGCTCACAGTTGCTACCAGCACAAACTGTTGAGTGTTAAATATAGAATAAAAACCAATTAAAAGATAACAAGGAAACATATGCTCAGAATGGCAAGAATCAGAGTGTTTATGAAAATATGACCTCTAGCTGCTGTAGAGAAGCATTGCTGCATGTTTTACGAACCTGAATCCTCCCATGACCCCTTCTCCACTTTTCACCCATGTCCCTAGTTCATCTAGCCCAAACGGCTTTCAGTGGAAAAACCACCATGATTTTTACTACAGTGGATGGACCACCTTGTGTCTGAAAGCCAGAGCGCATGGAGATCACTGTGGGGCCTTTTGCTCGGCGCTAGGTCAGACGACTGAGTCTGGGCTGGGTTCGGGAAGAATTAGAATCATGACTCGGGCTGGGTTCAAGGTGCTTCTACTTGATGTTCCTGCCCAAGCACAGGCTGTTTGTGGGATAAGGATACAGGTGACTCTGTAGGTTCCCCATCCTCCATTATATTGCAACAAGGTGTGTCTGCAGTTCGGAAACCCCTAAAAAGGGAGGTATTGCTAGGGTGGACACCCCAGAAAGGTGAATTTACTGCCTTTGACATCCCCCGCCATCTCAGCATCTGGAAACAAATTGTACTATCATAAAAAGCAAAAATTCTGCTATTCAGCAATCCATGTCAGCTTAGTTTAATGTCTAGGCTAAAGAGTTTTAAATTCTTGCTGTTCTGTAATTGGAGAAATCACCACAGGACCCTCAGGTTTTCCAGTTGTGTCTACCTAGGAGATTCCCATGCATAGGCTTTACCATGACTTACGACCCTCACCCTCCACATCCAATGAGTTACCTATTGGTGATATGTCCCAAATTACTGTCCCATCCACCCTACACTTGGACATTCTTCCCCCTTAGTTCAGACCCTCAGCAGTTCCCGCTTGGTCTACTCCAAAATTTTCCTGACTGCTCAACCTATCTCTAGTTTTTACATCTCCCAATCTTCCTCCGTACTGTCACCAAATGTATGCTTCTAAAGCACAAGAACGTGTCTTCTCTCTGTTGACTTGATAACTTGTGCATGTCTTTAAGATAAAAAGAAGAGACTAGGGTATGGCCAGTTGGCCCTGTCCCCCTATCCCCTGGCCCCTCTCTAGTCTCACTTCCCCACATTCCCTGACATGTGCCAGGTGCACGGGGCTTTCTCATACCCTGTGTTTCACACGCCTGGTCTTTTTCCTGTTTAAAATATTCTTTCCCAGGTGCCGCTCACCAGTGTCCACTCACCCTCCATCTCTCCGTGCAGGCAACACTTCCTCCAGGAAGGTTTTCTCAATCCTGCCCCGGTCTCGATTAGGAGCCTGTCTTTGGTGCTTCCTGTTCTCAGGTCTCTTAGAGCCTTTATTACATGTTATTATAATTTCTGGTTTACTGGACATCCTCCCGCATATTTTATGAGCAACCTGAGGGTAGGGTGTGGCTTTTGTTCATCAACGTATTCCCAGCACTTAGCATAGGGCCCGGTACTCAATACACTTTTAGCAGTAGGTATTTAGTGAGTGTTTATTGGCTTGTGGAGTGGAATTCTCTCCAGGGGTGGGATGGCAACTGGGCAGAGTAAGGATCTTATTTTGTTAGCTATTTATGTTAAAAAATGCCTAGTAATAATAAAACTGTTAAGAGTGGACGATCTCATGTTGGATCTGGCATCCTTTTGGGAGAGGGTGCTTACCCCGGGACAGCATTGCGGGCAGATCCAAAATTCAAAGAGATACACCTGGGCAGTGGAACAAGACCCAGAGCCTTCCTGGTTTTTAGCACATGGAGAAACAGCTGCATAGCTCTGTGAGACAAGGATGAGCGATCAAGCCTGGGCTCCACTCCCAGTTCTGCCACTCTCTGTGTGACCACAGATTAGTGTCTTCACATTGTGTGCCTCAATTCCTGCCCTCTGACATTAGGGGTGCTGGACTGCCAGCAGGAGGAGTGAGAGCGAGCTACTGCAAGGGCATGTGGTCTGAGGGCAGATGTCCCGAGTGGGAAGTGGTTTTACTGCTCAGCATCCCAAGGATCTGGGACAACACTCACTCTGGAAAGACCACAAGGGAGAGAGCTCTGCCTTGCAAGGTGCTTTTCATGGTTTCACAATTCAAAGCGACTGAGCACAACTCACAAAAGACCCTTCACCAAACAGAGTCATAATACATAACCTACCTCCTCAGTTCATAGAGTGGTGAGAAATATGTTATATGTGAAAAATACCAATAATTGTAAGTTCCAGCATATGTATTACGATTATTATTATTTCTCAGGGCTTTTACATTTATACTATTTTATGACTCTCTAAGTGAACTAGGCAATGATGTTTGACCTACTAATCTCACTCTCCTGCTCAGCAGGAAAGGACACAGCTGCCCACCCCCTTCTTTACCACAGCCTTCCTCTGATCCTCCCACCTCTTGGCTGCTCCTTCATAGTCTCCTTTGCTGAGCTTCCCCCCACCTGCCACCTCTACCTGATCTCTAACTGTGGGAGCAACTCAGGGCCTGGTCCTGGGCCTGCTCCTCTTCTCTGTCTTCCTCCCTAGATGAGCACGTCCATTCCGGGCCTTTAGAAACTGGTTGAATTCTGCAGACTCACAGATTTGCATCTCTAGCGTTGACCTGTCCTCTGAGCTCCAGACCTGCATATCCAAAGGTCTGTTTGACTTCTCCACTTGGGTGTCTCTATGGAAACTCAAAATCAATAAGTCTGCATGAAGCTGTTTATTCCCCACCCTCCCCTAATCTGTTCCATCCCATGGCCACCAATTTGTAAATGGCACTTCGGCATAATCAGTTGCTCAAGCAAATACCTAGGAATTGTCTTGATTCCTCTTCCCCTGCTCCTCCCTCCCCCAGACCCACCCTGTCTTCAAGTTTCTCTCTTCCATAAACAGACCTCACTCTGTTCTTTCCTCTCCATGTCCTCTGCATGGGTTACTGCTTTGGGTTTCTAACTGGTGTCCCTGTGTCCACTCTGGCCTCCCTTGAAGCTATTCTGTGCCCAGTGTGGCAGGGATCCTAAAACATACATGTGACTGAAGCACTTGTCCCAGTGGCTTCCTTGCCAGCATCCTAGCTGGGGTCTGTGTTGCTCTGCATGGCAATCCCTGGCCTTTCCAGCCTCCGGCCAGCCCACAGTTTCCTCGCTCACTCTGCTCCAACCCCACTAGGTTTCCCCATCTCAGGTCTTTGCACTGGCCATTCCCTCTTCTTGGGATGTCTTTCCTCCAGTTCATCCTCCATATCTGAGCCCAGTGCCACTCACGCCTTCCCTGATGGCCGTCTCTAAAGTGGGCACTGCCTCTGTCACCCTCAATCACAGCACCCTCTTCATTACCCTCACAGCCCATTCAAAGTTCCTATTATTTTGTTTATTCTTTATTTACTTGTTTATATTCTGTCTCTTCCATGTCTGCTCCATGAGCGCAGGAATCGCGTCCCTTTCCCTGTGTTGTTTGCCCAAGGCCTGCACAACGTCAAAGCTCAACAAATATTCACTCATGTTGAAAAAATAAAGAATGATGAAAGAATTAAAAAGAAAAGGAATGGCTGATTGAATTATAAGAGAGATTTTCTTTGGTTTCAATTTGCTTTTATGCTTATCTGTAGATTACTAATGACCTTTACCAGCCCAATGAACGCAGGATACATGATCTACACAGGTCCCAACACATTAATTACCCTTGAAGAGAGATATTAAGGAAATTGTGAAGGAATGTCACCTCTTCTTTGTACCTAGCCCTGTAAAAGGATGCAGAGACCACTGAAGCTTGGGGACTGGTGTCTCCTGATTACCCTTGTCCACAGTGCTGTGAGCAATATTGAGTGTGAACCCACTGTGAGCGAGATCTACAGCAACGCTGGTGGGGAGTTACAAAGAAGTGGGCCCAGAGAACCTGCTCTCTAAGGGAGGAGGCAAAACAGGCCAAATAAAAATATAGAAAGCTGTCAATGTCCCAAACACATCAATCTACATAGAACCAATTAGCACAGTAATTGACTAGACTTGTAATAAATTGACAGGAGGGGCTGTAGCAGTCAGTATGGGCAATAGAGGCACAGAGAAAGAGTAACTCTATAAGCCGCCTCTGTGGAATCAACCTGACTAAAGAAAAACTCCACGGAAACAGAAAAATGTCAAGGGAGTCCAGGCTGCTGGTTTACTCGATTAGGTTGTTTTTCCCTGTCACTGGCACTCACGTTTCACCCACAAAGCACATATTTTAACTGGCAGATTTATTGAGAAATCGAGCTGGAGAAATGCTTCTTTCTACCTTTCTTTTTCTTTATTTCTTTGTGATTTTTTTAATCAGCAAAGGCAAAAATATTTTAAAGGTCTTTTTGCACCTGCTTGATTTTTGCGATAGCTCTAACCTGAGGGCTCCTGTTATTACACACTAACCAAGCGGAATGGACGCTGTCCCTGGCCAGATTTAACCATGTTGATGGGCCATGTGTGGTTATGACTTAGTTGAGCTGTCTAGTCCTTTCTAGACAGTTCTAGTAATTACATTGGGCTTTAAGGGGAGAGCAGCATGACTACTTTCTGGAGCTTCGAGGCACGAACTCTGTTTAGGCAGGTCCTGTCCCCTTTCTGGTCTCAGCAGGCAGTCACCAGACCACAGCAGTCTACAAACAGCCCTTCACAAAGCCGCAAGGCACATTTGGGCATCTCACGTGTCCTAGGGATGGCCCGATCTAGCCCCATAGCTCCTGCCTCCAGAAATGAGTGATGTTGCCAGGGTCCTTCCTCTAAAGCTCTCCACATGTGCTCCTTTGCCTCCCTCCTTCAGTGTCTCCCAGATTCCTCCCCAGGGCAGCCACCCTCAGAATAGGCACTTCGCTAGTTGACAGAATGTGCACAAGCCTGCCCCCCGAGGAACTTTCCAAGGAATGGGATGAACTCTCAAGGTGGAAAGTGTTTTCTGGACCTTGCAACAGCTTTCTTTGCCTCTTTGGAGGGTCTCCCTGAGGGCTCAACCATGCTATCCTGTAGATATTCACTAGGCGATTGCAAGGAGAGAAGAGGTAAGATGAGGCTGGCAAAGGAAATAGTTATGCTTTATCTCCAACATCTAGAATTCCACAGTGCGTTAGGAGCCTTCTTTTGTTAACCATTGTATCCCTGATACCTGACACTCTGCCTGATCTATAGTAAACGCTCCATACACACTTCTGAAGGAATGAATAAACATCATTACCTTGCAAAGGAACTCATAACCTTCCCTCAACGTGCTGCTAATTGAGGTCCGCATGTCACTGGCTCTACCGACAGCAATATATCAGCAGTAAAGTCAAAGTGCACGTGGGAATTTTTAAGAAAAGGAAGTTGATCTGATTGGAAAACTATCTTCCTCTCATGAGTAACGGAGACAGACATGATGTATTCTGCAGCCTTTGACTGTGGTACCATTAATCATCTGCATTTTGTAGTGTAGCTGGCAGTTGGGGCCAGGTTTGAAGATGATGTCAACTACTCTCATTTCTTCAAAATTAATTACTTACTTGATCCATTTCTTGCTAATTTCCTTGACATTAGTTTTTTCTTATGTATTTTTAATTTTTCCCTTTAATTTATATCTTCTCATAATTGAACCAACTTCCAAAGAGTTCCATGAGATTCAGGGAGACTGGCTCTGACAACAGAGGAATGGAAACTAGGAATGGACCAGAAATGGCTAGTGGCCAAACAGTTAAGCTTAGATGAAAGGGGTTGGTTTATTGATTTGTTGGTTTAGGTCAAAGCAGTTTTGTCTTATGTTTTAGTTTAAACACATTTCCTGTTATACCTAACACATATCCCCTTATCCCCTCCTTCCACAAAGCAAACCTTCCAACTTCCTTTACAAAAGAAAAGTGATTAGAGTAGGGTGGTAAAAGAAGGGCTATTGTTGGCTCATACAACACTAACTGGTAGCCAGAAACTTGGAATAACAATCACAAATTGGAGGTTCACACATGGATTTACTCCAGATCCTGGTATTTAATCCTAGTCCTACCTTGTGTTGATCACTTGGCTTAATGTCTAGTCTATTTTTCTAATGCTAAATCCTGACACATGACATCATCCAGCCCTGCCCCCTACACACACACACACACACACACACACACACACCAATCAAACCTGGAGGTGTGGAGGGATGATGAAAGGGTGGGCTGGTGCCAGGGGGTTGGAGGGGCAGGTGTTTGGGGAGATGCTGTTTTAGACAATATGCTGTCATTTCTCTTTGAAAGACAAGAGGAAGAGAAAAAAGTATGGCATTCACTCATTTATTCATTCAACCAATATTTATTGACTGCATGCTAGATGCTGTGCATGGAGCTTTGCATTGCAAGAGGCGGGGTAGGAGTAGGGAGTGAACCCAGAGATTCATAGATGTAGCCCCCATCTTTCAACAATTGTCGACCCCTCCTGCTTCTGAGAATACAAAAGTGTTCCTCTAAAGCAGGTTATTAATGGAATTCAGGAAAAGATAGGAGCCTAACAAAAACACAAAAACTACTAATAAGTTGTCTCTCAACTCCCACATCCACTTATGTCGAAACTTGGGTTGTTAATTGGGCCAGGGTCCCACCCTTGGGGCACAAGAGGAATCAGTGTCTGCATCTGTATGCAGGCAGCGGAGCCAGAAGGCACAGGCTTTGAATCTCAGGTAAAAGAGAAGGCTGATAGAGCTGGACATTTTCATAAATTTTTCCCCCTTTGGAGGATGCACCTGACAGCTCCTTTGCACTTAAAAGGCAGTAACACCCAGGCTGCTTATCACATAAGCTTCCCTAGGGATCCTTTTCCACAGAGAGCACATGCTTATCGCCCCTACTCCCCCAACCGCCCCCTCCCCCCCAAAAATCCCTCTCATATGGGAGGGGGAAGTTGCACTTATTTCCGGGTCTTTTCCCAGGAAAGGGGCTGCAACTGGGACTGAAAATTGTTGCCAAAAGATGTGATGCTGATCCTGATTTTTAGAATGGAGGTTTGACACCCCCCCCCCCACCCCGTTACATTAGCCTGGTTTGTAGGCATTTGTGACTTCTTTAAAATATACGTCAGTGTTTCTGTGAAGAGCAAATTTACCCCGGGCAAGTTTTACTGATATCTCCTTAAAATTTTTATTAGTTCCTATTTTGTTCAAAAATAGTGAGCTGAACTGCAAATTTCATTACAATAATGCTAATAATAATAGTAATAATAATATGAGACATAACACCTTGAACACTTACCAAATGCTAGACATTGTGCTTTCTATATAATATTGTATTCAATCCTTACATAATCCTTACTGGGAAGATAGGTATTAATAGCTCTATTTTACAGACATGGAACTGAGTCTCACAGCCATTAAGGAATCTTCTCAAGAGCCACAATTAATAAAAATTTTGATGCATATCTGTCTGACTTTAAATCCTTGATACAAACAACTACATTGAACTCCTTCCATTGCAACGTCAGTTGAGTTAACCTATTCAGCCTTGAGCCAGGCGTTATTGAATGTTGCATTCTGTTATCAGAAGTAGAAATCATTTGCAGAGTATATAGAGTCACAGAACATGAGGAGAAGAAATTCTAAATATCATCTAATTCAAGCATATTATACACATGAGAAAATTATTTTGAAGAGGGTTAAGTAATTTACCCAAGGTCACCTGGCTGGCCAATGGCTCAACTGAGACCAAGAACCCAGGTATCTTGACTCCTCTTCTACTGCTCCTTCCCTCAACACGCTGCCTTATAGTAAGATGGGCAATATAGACATATTACTGCTTAAGACCCAAGGCACTCATCCCCAAAGATGTGAAAAACCCAAGTGATGTCAAGTTCAGATTGTCACATTTGATGTAGACTCTCTCCTTGCATCAACATTTATCTTGTAATTTTTTTTCCCAACATATTTTTTGCAAAGATAAACTGTTAGTTGTGGGATGGAGCCCATAACTTAAGATCAAGACAAAAGTCCTGGTAGATATATGTATTGTACTATTAAGCCTGTAGCCATATGCTTATTTCTCTTGGGTCTATGTTATCATGGCCAGCCCACTAAAGCATTGATCTACATGTTGGATAAAAGAGGATGGGCTAAACAAATAAGTCCTTCTTAGCTTGCTGAATCTGGGGAATGGAACAAGTTTGGCCAGAAGTAGAGTTTCTTATCCTCATATCCCATCAGAGAAATCAGGCTTCTGTGTTCTCCACAGTCATGTTAGTTATCAGTTTGATATTTACCGAGTAACTTCTGTATGCCCCACATTATGCTTGAAGCTATGCGAATTCAAAAAAAATTACAAAGCCTTTATGTTTGCTATTTCCTCTACCTGGATTGTTCTGCCCCCAAATCTTTGCATGGTCAGCTCCTTCTTGTCTTTTGGGTCTCAGCTCAAACTCATCCCCTCATCACCATCACTGAGGCCTTCTCTGTACATGCCATCTTAATCAGCTCCCCAACCTCCATTACAACACCTGCTTTTAGTTTCTTCCTAGTACCTATCATTATCCAGAATTATTGTTTTCATTTGTTACTTGCCACTTTCTGTCCCTCTTCACTAAGGTATGAGCTCCATAAAAATAGGAAACTTCTCTATGTCATTCCCCATTCCATGCCCAGTGCCTGGACTGATGCTTAAATACAGAAGGTGTTGAATAAATGAATGAATAAGCCCACTCCTGGGAAGCAATCAATCAAGTTGTGAAGACAAAGCTTACATATTTGGAGTAGAGGATACCATAAAATTAACTACTAAATTGTTATGGACAATATGTTACTATTGTCAAGCCCATAATTATGTGAAAGGAGTTTGACGTCACCACCAGAATTGCTCCATCAACTAAAACGCTAGCCTGGTTAAAATATGAAACTCTGTAACAATCTGTGGTTTCTAGAGGGAAAAAATGGGGACCTCTTGAATACTATTTCTAAAAATCTAGAAAGAATGCTTGAGATAGCAAGATAAGGACAGTGTTGCCTACCGTACAAAGCCTTAAACAAATCACCTTGTAGCCTTTAATCCTGATTGTTGGCATGTTTCCAATTCCTTTCAGTGTCAAGCGGCTTAAGACTGCTCAATTCTGCACACAAGCTTAATGATCAATGGCTTAATCAGAGAAAAGTCCCGATCCAAGTGAAAATCATACAGGCTGGTCCTCTTGTCTGTGACACTCCTCTGTGGAGATGACACCAGGACAGACCTGTGGAGGCCACCATGCCATGGCTCCAGTGTTGAACTTCCTGGATTGGACAGGGTGAATAGGGACAATGAGGGCGCCTGCTCCCTGTTGGTCTTTGAGAAAAGTACACAGCCTTGCTATTCAGAATGTGGTCCTTGGACTCACAGCTTTGGTGTCATCTGAGAGCTTGTTAGACCTGCAGAATCTCAGGCCCCGCCCAGACTTACTGAATCGAAATCTCCCTGTTAACAAGATCCCAGGTGATAAAAAGGCACATTAAATTTTGAGAAGCACAGCTGCACAAGAAAGCAAAAACTACCCCAGTAACTGTGTCGTCATCATACATCACGGCCAAAAAAAAAAAATCCTACAGAAACAATAAAAAATTCAGAAACCTCAAAGTGCAAGGCAGTGGATCTGCCACGAGGTTGACATCTGGCCCTGTTGCGTCCACCTTAGACCAGCGGTCTGGCTTCAGTTATGTCTTAACCCCACCTCCATTTTGTCCACTAACCTTCCTATCTTAATCTCTTACGCCACTGGCAAGCTAAACAGCATGCAGCCATTCACAGAATATCTCAGTGGGTGAAAGTGTTCTTCTTATCGTGGCTCTGCCACTTACTAGTTGTGTGACATATGCAAGATAGTTAAGCTTTCTGAGACTTTATTTCCTTATCTATAAAATGGGGAGGGTAAGACTTAAGTGATATGTACGTTTGAGGATTAGCTGAGAAAGGCTATGTAACATGCTGTTTGGTAATATTATTCATAGGAACTTCCTCCCTCAACCTACAGATTCAGTTTCCTCTGGGACTTGAAGACTCAAATTAAATCCTCACACATATGTTTAGGAAAGCTTAGATCCTCTTCGAAGCCTCTGTTTATGATAGCAGCAGGCTTAGCCTCAGCAACACCTTCCTCAGGCCTGTGTGCCTGGGAACGCCATAGAACAGCTGTCTCCTCTAAACCCCATCTCTGCTTGCTACAGGGCTTTGCATGCAGCAGGCCCTCAGCAAACGTTTGTTGAATGAATTAATTAATCATTTAAAGAAAATAGCTATATGCCATAATTACTTTGCCACTTGAGAGCTAACTTTGTTATTGTAAATGTGCATAAAAAGAGACTTTGGAACTGATTTGCAACCCTAGGGGTGTAAACCATGAAGCATTATAGAAACTTAAGTTATCACTCTTCATTCGATTTCTATGTTGTGTCCTTAACTTAATCAGATTTTTATGCCACGTACCACAATTATGCAAGTTAGCGTACAAACTGCACCAGCATCAGATACACAAGACTGGGGACTCTGCTGACCAGCACCCACAGACCAGGGTCAGAAGGCTGACTGCTGGTCCAGCTACTGGTTTTGGTTCAGCGATAGCAAAGATCTATTCACTATCCTGGGGAGAGGGACCAACTGAGTCTGTCTTGGACTGCATCCACCCAAAACCAAACTGATGGAAAGTGGAAGACATGGCATCCTGTGAGGTAGAAATACAATGCTGTGGAGGTGAGTTACTTCTTTCTTTGACTCAGATTAATCTGATTTAAGACCTCTCAGAGCCAGAGGGTCATCTTAAGGGAAAAACTCTCAGCTGTGTTTTGGAAGAAGAGGAAGCTATTCTTCTTAGCTTTCCCCATGGAAAGGAAACAACCAGCTAGAAAAAAACAAAAAACAGTGGACTATGGAATAAAATGTGCAGTGGAAAGGAAGAGCTTGCTATTGCCGACTGTCAACCCAGATAACCCCACTGCTGTGCACCAAAAGCAATGGCAAGAAAAGAAAGGCAATGGCAAAGGTCAGATCTAAAGTAACAGCGAAAGCGATATTGGAAAAGGGAAGGAAGAAAGACCCGAGGAGATCCACTCCTGAACGGAGCATCAAAAAGAAAAATGTGCTCTGCTTAGTGTGTCAGGTGGAGGATTAAAATTAAGCCCTTGGAAGTTCTTATTTGAAGAAGGTTCAATTTTTTGGACACTTCTCTGGAATCTACAGATCTATAGCTCTTTATGGGTTTCTTCTGAAGCAAGGACAAAATAAAGGATTCATTCCTTCAACAAACAGTGGGTGCTCATTATATGCCAGGCACTGTGTCAGCGAGGAAGACCCAAAGATTAGCAAGAAATGGTCATATTGCTCTGTACTTCCTTCCAGAATTCTATTTGAAGTTCAGCTCTCTGTAGATACAATTGTGCATTCTGTTTTTTTCAGTTAACTTTATAAGTCTTCACTCAAGGTAACACAAACTTTTCAGGATATATTTTTCAATGTGTTAAGAGTTTTATTGTAAAAGTGGCACATGCTTCTTGTGGGAAAAGCAATTTGGAAGTTTTTAGTACAAAAAATAAAAGTCCCTACCCCACATCTCTATCTTAGAACAATCAAATAATTTGTTCATTTATATATGTATGGAGCTATCTTGAGATTATATACACATTTCTCTCTGTATATACTATGTATATATATACTATATACACACACATATATAAATATACACACATAGTGAGAGAGAGGCTAAAAGATCATACATCTATTTTTATATATGTGTATATGCATATATTTAAATGCAAAATTTTTTAAACAGACAAGACCCTACTATATCCACTCTTTTGCAACTTGCTTTGTTCACCTCCAAATGGCTGGGAACAGACTATCTCTGGGTGGAAGGACAGTAAACTGGTGCACTGGTGGCCTGGTGGCCTCTGGGGAGTAGAACTGGATTACTGGGAAATAATGGTGGGAGGAAGATTTATTTTTCACTTCATTCTGTTTTATACATATTGAATTTTTTAAATAAATAAACTTTTTAAATTAAAAAAAAGAAGAGAAATATGGAAGTGCTGTCAAGTCTACTATCATGGGAGACAGTTGTACAGGGAAATGACAATACAGGGAAATGTGAAGTGTGCCGCCAAAGGACACGTATGAGGAGCTATGAGAGCACAAAACAGGAAGCAAGGAACTCTGCCTAGAGCATCAGGGAAGGTTTGGTGGGAGTGGTGACATTGGAGCTGGCTCTTGAAGAGTAGGAAGTGGGAGATGGTAGAAAAGAGGAGGAACAGAGGACAAGGGCAGACAGGCAGCGCATGCGCAAATGCTCAGGCCTGTGGACAAGGCTCATCGCCCTCCTCCAAACCAGTGCGAACCTTGATTCTGGACCAAAGTTGGGGCCTGACACTGAGATGGGGTATCATTTAATTACATATGGCAATTTATAGAGTTGAAGGAGGCAATTAAAAAATGCAAACAAGGGGCCGGCCTGGTGGTGCAGCAGTTAAGTGCGCATGTTCCGCTTCGCCAGGCCGGGGTTCGCCGGTTTGGATCCCGGGTGCAGACATGGCACCACGTGGCAAGCCATGCTGTGGTAGGCATCCCACATATAAAGTAGAGGAAGATGGGCATGAATGTTAGCTCAGGGCCAGTCTTCCTCAGGAAAAAAAGAGGATGATTGGTGGATGTTAGCTCAGGGCTAATCTTTCTCAGGAAAAAAAAAATGCAAACAAGAAGCAGAAATTATAGCCAGGAAGGTTAATTTGCTGATCCTAAGGGCCTGAAAAGTGAGGAAGACCCTCCCAAAAATTAGGTAACTGAACAGACACCAGGGAAAGGAGAAAGATAGAAAGTTCCAAGAGGAGGGCAAGAGAGGGACCCAAGAGAAAATTTCTCAGTGAGACAGAGTAGTTTTGGAGACTTTATGGGGCATATCTATGGCCTTGAAGGGGCAGGGAAGCCGTCTCTGAGACCTTAAAACTGTTTGGAAGCAAATGCTAGGGTTTGGGATTGGTAGCAAGTAGCCTTATATCACTGGAGTGGAGGATGCTTGGGGCAGGGAGTGGTCAGTGATGCAGCAGCTAGAGAGGACAGAGGATGTGGCAAGCTGAATAATGGCTCCCAGGTCCTAATCTTCAGAACCTGTGAATGTTACCTGTGAACGGCAAAAGGGATTTTGCAGATATGCTTAAATTAAGACTCTTGAGATGGGGAGACTATCCTGGAGGGTCTGGGTAAGCCCAATGTAATCAAAAGGATCTTTCTAAGAGGAGGGAGGAAGAGTCAGAGAGAAGGCCGTGTGACTCAGAGATGGGAGTGATGCACTTTGAAGATGGAGGAAGGGGCCACAAGCCAAGGAGTACAGGCTGGCCCTAGAAGCTGGAAAAGGCAAGGCAAGTGCTTCTCCTCTAGAGCCTCCGGAAGGAACCACCTCTGCTGATACCTTGAATTTAGCCCACTGAAACTGATTTTGGATTTCTGGCCCCCAGGACTGTCAGGGAATGAACTTACGTTGTTGTGAGCCACCAAGTTTGTGGTAATATTTTATAGCAGCCATAGGAAACTACCACAGGGAATGAAGTCATGTTTATGCTGAGAAGGCAGTAGGGAGTTAGTGAAGGGCTTCAAGCTGGAGTCACGTTATTAAGTGACATTTAAAAAAGATAATAGATGGTGAAACATAGAAGGGACTAGAGTGGCAGAAAACTGAAGAAAAGGAGACACATGAGGATGCTATTTCAATACTTCTTATGAGAGCTGATACTGTCAGCTCATACAGTTTTGAGAAATGGACAGAAGACACCTGTTGAAGAAATAGTTAGGTGGTAAAAAGAACAGAACTTTGCAAGCGGTTGAATGCAGAGGTGGAACAAGCATTAAGAAAGACTCTTCACTTTATATTTTGACACATAATGTAGTTCACGAATCTATTAGTGGCTACAGAGAAGAGAGATGTTAATCACTGAGGTGCCTGTAGGATATCCAGGTAAAAGTGCTACACACTCAAGGGCAAATGAGGTTTTGAATCTCAGGGAAAAAGAAGGATTAGAGATGTGGGTTGAGGTAGATACAGAAGAGAATCATCCAGCAACAGTGAAGAAGAGAGGAGCCTTAAGGATGAAATCCTGAAAAATGACCAAAATATAAAAGATTTCTTTAGAGGAGTAGGGGCAAATAAGAATGAGAAATAAAGGTCAAAGATTTTTGAAGAGAATCTGGCCAGAATAGCGTCAGGGACACCAAGGGATGCGAGAAGTTTCAGGAAGGCAGACCTGGTCAGAAGGGACAAATTCTTCAGCTGAGATAGATAAATAGTCATAGAAGAGAAAAGTGAGCCTCTGATTAAGAAGCTCTATTTCTTTCTCCAGAGCTGTTTCTGTGGAGTGAAGTGGTTGAAAGCAATCATTTAAAGAGTGAAAGGAAGTAGAGAGAAGATGAACAAACTACTCATTCAAGAAGTTTGACGGTGATACATTGAAAAGAAACAGTGGTAAAAGAGTGACACGTTTATAAAAACATTATTTGGGGGGAGATGTAAGGTTGGGGAAGGGATAACTCAGTGACTGAAGAGGTTGGAAAGATTAAAAAGGAAGAGTACTGAATGAGTGAGGTGTAGGAGGAAGCGGGGGGGCAGAGGAGCAGGTATACAGGGGGAGAGGTTAACCTGAAGAGGAGGAACGTGTTACATTTTCTGAGGCGTGAGGGCAGAGGAGGATGAGAGAAGATATGAGTAAGTTTAGAAGTGCAGAGAGGGGAGGCTGGGAAATTCCAATTCTGATAGTCTTTATTTGCTCTGAAAAAAAATTAAGATAGGCTAATCTTAAACAATAGGAAATGGAAGTATATTTCTCACAGGCTCCAGTGAGACAGGTGTTCCTAAATATTCGTATGGCCAAACCATAGAGTAGTAGTGTGACAATTGAGTGCCTGTTGAGGGGAAGGCTGCCTTCTGAAGATGTGGCCAAAAATCCGAGTTTTCATCAGTCAGGCATAACGAAAGCATGTTACATGTTTGTAATAAAACCCACAGGGGAAATCACCACAGCAGAAGGCCTTTCACCACTGTTCCTACAGCCACCACCACCGCTACCACCACTGTGGCTAACGACAATGGCAGCCACAACAACAGTAAACAACTGCTGAAGGCTTTCCGTGTGCTGGCTTCGTGTTAGACTCTGGGAGTTTAAATTTGGATAAGGTATGAAATCTACCTTTGAGATGTTTCATCGGGATTTGCAGAGAGAAGAGGAAAATCTTTACTCAAATGCCTGAGCTGAGAAAGCTTCTCACATAAAAGGGACTCATAGGGTCCATAAACCATCAGAGCTGGAAGGGACCACAGAGGGCATAACAGGTGAGGACCCGATAGTTAATGCACTAAACAAAAGTCACCTGGCTGATTCTAGCATCCCCACCCTAAGTCCTGTGCTCTTTCCATTCCATTTCATTTCACCCCTGAGCAGCCTCTTTTCCATTCAATGCATAAGCAATTTTAGGTATCGGATCATAGGTACAAAAGTAAAGAACAGAGAAACTCTTTTCACCATAGGAAGGTTTTTAAAGTTAGAACAGGCAAGAACATATAATCAAAGGACTTGAGTCAAAAAGGTGTCACTTTTATGTCATGGTAGGTATAGTCCTCCCAGAACACTTGTCACCACTACTGTATAAATCCCATTTTGGACCAATCCTCTCAGAGTGCAGAAGAGTGGAAAAAAATCTTCCTTTGTCTTATGCCCTTATAATTAATCAGTAGAATGCCTCCATGCAGGCTTTTGGAATAAAAGGAAATTAGTAGCTAAGGAGGAGAAAAATATTTAAGAGTAAGAATTGGACTAAATAATAAGAAAGATAAACCCTATGATGTAGAGGTGAGACTCAGGAGTGGGGGATGGTATCCATGGACAATTGAGGAAGATCAAAATAGACATACCAAAATGTGTGAATATCTTTTAAGCTCAATAACAAGAAATGGGTTGTGTACATCATATTTATAAGATCTAAAGTCAACAGTCAGACTATGACAATACTAGCTCCTGAGTGACAAGAATGGCTTGAGATCAAGAGGGATAGGGCATAGAGCCAAGGCCATGGACAAATTTCCCTCCTGGGCTCAGTGTTTAATCTTCAGGAGACTGCAGTGCTCAGGAAAGAAGCAATGGGTAGAACCAGGAGTTCCGGGGAAGGTCAGACTCTCCTCTCCCAGCAGTCCCAGGGCCTGGCAATCCTTGAACCAGTGGCCAACAGAAAGAGAGGAGGATTTAGCCCTTTGGTTCAGTCACCAGGCTCTGGCATGGAAACATAAGAAAGCTTTGCCAGCTGGAACTGGTCTTATCTACATTTGCTTACATTACAGTCCTTTCTTGGCAAATTGGAATCAGAACAATTTTAAGATGCTGGAGTTTGAAGAGATACCAGAAACCTGTGGGTATGTCTTCGAGTTTACAGGAATCAGGGCTTGGGGGGAAATCCTGTAGCAACTGCAGCCCAGACACAAGCTTCTTGCTTCTTCTGGAAGAAAATGCCCAGCCAGAAGAGAGGCTCTCATGCCTCTGTTACCTCTTGAGCAAGACAAAGCAGGAATTTGTGCAGAGCTCAGAGAACCAAGAGCCTCTCAGACAGGAGGGCACATTGTTCCCCAATGCAGCACTACTGACAGGAGAGGGTCCCTAGTCTCAGAGGGACTCTTGGTCATTAAATCTTGGGATGACCTACTTCTCGAGTTTTCATTGTGCTAATTTCATCACTTGCCCTTTAGCAACTCACACATCCATGACTTAGTCTCATCAGAATGCTGGCCGTGAGCATAAGCTCAGGAGAAGAAATTCCATGAATGGCAATTCTAAACCAGTCTTGGTTGATCAGAATACAAATTTCCCAGCCAGTACTCCTCCTATATCAGAAGGTAAATTCAGAAAGTTTGAAAAATTCAAATGTCTTATACTTACTTGGATTGAATACTAACTTGTCATCAAACAGTGGACAAGGATTTATTTGTGAGGCTGTTATCCAGAGCTGTATAAACACTTGGGCCAATGGAGATTTCCTCATAACATAAATCAGGAGGAAAAATGGGCGTAAAGTCAGGGTAGGATGGAGTGAGATGGGGTTTACTATGTAGTTATTGTATGGGGTTGCCAGCCAGCATAGGCTGGGGGTGCTGGGGGCAGGAAGTAGTGGGGAGACTGCGACACTCTCCTCATTCTCCCCTATGCCATGAGAACAGTCTAATATTTTCCCTTGCTATCATAGCAGAACGTATGGTGACCGGTAAAAACCTCTGGAGGACCCTCTCTATGATAACTAACACAATGACCATACAGTTTAGACCCCATCCTGCATCTAAAGTTTCCCCAAATACTCTAATTTTGAGATTTGGTTTAGCAAGCAAATCTTGCCAATTTTAAGGATGGGCACAGAGCATTGAGGCAACAACTGAATTAATTCTTTGCCTACAAACTCCTTAAGTTTGGTCCTATGGATTGTACCTATGCAGCCAGTACTTGCATGGGGTGTAGAATTTGCTGATGAGCATGTCACTCACCTTTGCTGATGTCTTCATATTCCAGCCACAGTCGCCGCTGGACCTGTTTGTTTGGGTACCAGATGGAGCAGGACTCCTCAAAGCCGTAGATAGCTTCCTGGATGTAATGGTTGCCAAACTGGTCCAACAAGGCCACAAAATCCCCACGCGATGTAGCCCCATCCAGGGAGTGGAGAGCATTGCTGAGGGCTATGGAGAAACATCACCCAAGAGCAAGAATGAGGACTCACAATGTGGGTACCTGGATTCCAAGGCCACTCAGCCTCAAATGTGGTAGTGCCTATGTGTCCCAAAGTGATGCTGGAAAGCTGGCTGCAACAGTCAGGTGAATATTTCCATTTAGCTAAATCCCATGTTTCGGTTCCTAAGTGAAAATCTCTTCAAGTCAGTTGGTTATGTTGTTAACTGCGTCCAAGTTACACAGTACACTGCCAAGTATCCACCACGCCCTCTGCTTAAGTAAATATTTTTTTTCCCAAGTCACAAGTCATGACATTAAGTCAATTTGTGAGCTCAAATATAGCATTTGAAAAAAAAAATGAAAAAGAATAGCATAGTCTGAAATAGAAACACAAATACCGGCAGAGAACATTTGACATCGTAAGATGAAGTTATCACTTCATAAAACTTCTGTCGTGTGTATATGGGAGTACTGTATGTACAAGGTCATGGTGTAAAATGTATCCTAACCAAAACGTTTGTAGAATATTGCCTACAAACATAGAAATTGATAATGAGAAGATAATGAAAGAAGAAAGGCAAGAAGTCACTAATACACTGCTTATATTTATTTCAGAAAATCCAAAGTATAAGGATTGGGAAATGGCAAATGGAGGAAAGGATCTATTTGCCTCCTCGCTCTCCTCTCCAGCCAAAGCTCTTTGGATTTGCTTTCCCTGTTTAAGAAAATTCTACTTGTTGGAAGGATAGCCCATGGCAAATTTTTCAAATTCAATACCTGGTGAACCAGGCCAACTGTATATGGCCTTCCTTTCTACACACCTGTGTCCTATCAGGACCAGGCAAAGCCTGGCCCACACATGAGACCCCAAGCGCAGAAGTCTACACGACCCGTGATACCACATGTGGCTTTGAAAGGCATGAGGCAACAGAGATATCCCATTGCTAACCCCTGATAGGCACAGCACCTGTGCAAAATGAGCTTGCAAACAGGTTCGAGTCTGTACTGCCATGTTTTTCTAAAACGCAGAGCAGCTTAGTTCTTTCCAGGTGTTTTCTGCACCAGGAGAGTTTCCTTCAGTAAGATCCCCATCTCAATCTCTTCTTGCCCAGCATAATTTCATGTCAAAAAAAAAGTTCTGAGGCCCTTTGTGTCTATGGAAACGTTCTATATCCTCGATGCATTTTCCTTCTCTGTGCATGAAGCTTTATCTTTTGTGAGTATATATGTCTCACTTCTCTTTATAATTCTCTATCTGTCCCCTACCCTTTATCTCTCTCCTGTTGGCCCTAAGGCTCTGCCTGCTTATTGCTGACCCTAAGAGCTCTCTCCTTGTCTGTCATCCTGTGTCAACATATCCTCTGGCTGTAGTTACCCTCCATCTAACACAGAGAAGCCAGACTTTGACATAAACTTCACATCTGGTACATTCTTTAGGTAGCTTCAGAGGATGGAGTTGAGTGTGTTCTCCTAGTCCAAAGGGATGAGGTGGAATAGAGATGTGTACCTATATTAAGGCCCTATTTGTCAAAATTTTCCCATTCGCAAACTGCACATTAGAATTGCCCAAGTGCTAGGAAAATCTTGACTCAAGGCATTTACCACTAAAATTTAAAGAATATTTGTAGAAGGGGTCTCTCTGTCCCGCTTTAGAACAATTTGTCCTAAGCTTTAGGATTCACTGCTCCTAACTTGTTAGCTGTAGACACAGAAAAATCCCCTCCTCACTCTGTCTCTGTTTTGCTTACTTGTTGTTTAGGGTCATAAGCTGTTTTCTACTTCTCCTCCTCCCCTTCCTCTTTCTTGATCTCTTTCCCTGATTTCTTTCATTGTACAGAAATTCTAAGTTATGCTCTTTGCATTTGGAAAGTTTTGTTCTGTTAATTTATTTAAAAAATCTGCTTTTGCGCGTCCTCTCTACCCATGGGGTGACCCCAGGAAAAATTACAAAATAGGTGTTTATCTTCAGCAATTCCCAGCTTGCCCTTTCCATCTCTTCTACAGTCCAAGATAAAACTTGCAATTTAATCTCTACTTAGAAAAGGATCCGATTCCAGGTATTTGCCCTTAAGTGTGACTCTGGGTGAAAAGGTTACGTATCTCATGGAGTGGCTACGTTTTAGACTGCATCTTCAACAATGGGATAAAAGGCTTGTGCCCTTGGAAAGGAATTCCAAGCCTCTGGAGCAGGGGGGAGGGACGGCTTGCTGCTGTGCTCACCCTGCGAGACGGTCACTTGGTTGAGTTTGCTGTGGTACATCACAGACCGGACCTTCCAGTGCTGCAGCACGGGGTATCCAGACACCTCACTGAAGTTCACCATCCCTAGGGACAGAGGAGAGGGGGCTCAGTGTGCACGACTGATTCACAAGTCCGAAGTCTACCAGGTGAAGGGTGTAATGGCGAGAAAATGAGACAGCATTCTTTGATGGAGAGAATTTCTGGAATCATAAAACAACTGCTGTCATTTATTGAACCCTTACTCTGTGCAAGACATTTTGCTAAGCACTTTGCATAAAGAAAGCCATTTGATTCTTGTGAGATAGTTGTTGCTATTTGCATTTTATAAATGGGGAAACTGAGGCTCAGAGAGGATGTTTGCATAAGGGCCTTAGGCCACCAGGTATAGCCAGGATGCAGTTCAGATGTGTCTGAGGCAGGGCTGGGGTTCTTAACCATTCTACCATAATATTCCCTAAATAAATTCATATAAAGCTCTCGGCTTCCTGTAACACACCAGTTTTACTCTCTTTAATAGTTGCAGTAATTGACTCAGCTCACATACCTGATAACATTGATTTTTCTGTCCCATTTAACTGATTTGTGTTCAGCATTTAAGTTTTAATTACTCTGAAGCTGATAATGCTATTTCTTCTTTACCAGGAGGGACAGTGTCAGCGTGATTAGGTCATTAAGGGACAGGGATGGCCCTGGATTGAGTCCCCTGCCCATGCCAGACACCATGATAGACACTTTATTTGTGGTCCCCCTTTTATCAAGGGGAGAACTGAGGCTCTGAGAAGCTGAGTTGCTTGTCCAAGGTCCCTCTCAATACACGCACCCTTGTAGCCTCTTAGAGAGGCTACAATGGGCTGTTCTTGCTTGAGCACCTCGGAGAAAGAGTGGCACTTTGTTGAAATTCTAGCCATTACTATAAATATAAAATGCTACAGACATAAAATAATTAGGCCACAGGAAATAAGAAAAAAACACCTTGCTAAGTCTAGAAAACCAATTTTAGCTTCATTTGTAAGCCTAAAGTTTGCTATATGTGTCCATTATAGGAATGAATATATATGCAAACATATGCACATATGCATATGTGTGTCTATATATATATGGAAATGTAATGGCAATATATATAGTCAATTTAGACAGATATGTACATAGGTAGATAGATATTGTGTATGTATAAATATACGGTCAGTAATACATACATAGTGAATTGTCTTGCCATTTGACCCGTGCTCCCTTCAGGCTAAATCAACTTATTTATTACCTAAACTGGATGAGGAGTGGGCAGGATTAATTAGCTGCTTGTCAACTCTGATCAAATTAGCAGAGTAATTGCCAAATTTCCATTGCTGTGTGAATCCTATGGGAATAATTATTGGTAAGGCAAAAAGAAAAAAGGTCAGGAGAGATGCTTCATGAATCAATCGCTTAAATTTTGTCTCAGACAATCAAAGGTAAGTTAAACGAAGAGAAGGTGTGTTAGCGCTTTTTCTTTTTCAAATGTTCTTCTTTGAGGGTTAACACTAAGCTTTGTGATGACAGTCATACCACTACCTACTCTGGCTTTTAGCCTTGATGTTAATTGTAAAAGCATACAAATGAAATCCTAACTTTGCAAGCTTAAGTCTCCAGTCACACACCTCAAAGGCACGTTTCATTAGAGCCTCAAATGTGTGTGCTCTGTAGAACGTTCTAGCTGACATGCCTTCTCTACTGACGTCAGCTCTTCAGCTTGCTGTTTCAAAAAGTCTATTAATAAAAAAACAGCAAGCTCAATAGACAAAGATTTTGCAATATACTAGAAAACGTTCACTTTAATTGAATTGTTTCCCAGTGGAAAGAGAAACGAGCAGGAAATCAGGCGGCTGGAGTTCGAAGGCTGGCCAGGTTACCTCAGGGGATGCTTTCTGACCGCCATTGCTGGCTGGCGCTTCCTCTCTGGCTATCTGGCTAGGGGACCTTTTGGATCTCAGTTGTTTCACCTGTAAAGTGAGAGGCTTAGCTGAGATGACCTCTTGCTTCTTTTTCAATTCTATTATTCCAACCAGCTGTGTGCCTTTGGGCTAGGGGACCCACTTCCTTCAGTTTTCATATCTGAAAATTGGGGACAGGTGTATCCCTCTTGCTTACTATACAGGTAGGTTGTCAGAGCAAAATAAAGTTATGGATGTAAAAGTACGTCGAGAAAAGATAAAGTGCCGTAGACATACATATGGCTTCCATACTGTTGTCATCCTCCTCTTCCTCCTTACCTCGCCCTCATCAGCCCGAATTGTGCAAACCTGACATTTCTTAATTGATGCTTGTGTTATAAATTCCTAGGCTTTAGTTCAGAACAGAGGAAAGAAAAAATAAGGGAAGTTCAGATGGGATGTCGGGGCGTGGGAAGGGGTGCCAGTGGCCCACATTCACCCAGGATGAGCTGAACACGTGAACTGCCTTACTTAACTGCTGAACAGCAATTCCACCTGGCACTGATGCTACACCAGTCAGGAGAACAGTAACATAACTGTCAGCACTCGAGGAATGTTGTTCTGGGCCCACTTACAGATAATTTTCCCATTAGTTGAAAAGAAAGGCATACTTTGATTCTTTCTCAGTGTGTCCTTGACATGCAGTCAGCTCTAGTTTTTTATTTTATTTTATTATTATTTGGGATACATTTCTGAATGACTCTTTTCTCAAACAAAATATTTCTAGATTTCCCCAAGAAAGAAAATTATTTTTTCCCTACCTACACTTGAAAAAAGAGTGACCAAAAAAGACCTACATGAAAGAAAGAAAGAAAGAGGGAAGGAAAGAAGGAAGGAAGTTAGTTTTCTCGTGTAATTTATTTGCAATACCAAGGGGACGTATTATCTCCAAAAGTTCTAAATCCAAGAGTCCATTTCCTTTGGATGACCTTCAAGAAGTTCCAAAGAGTTCAGAAGCTCTAAATCTTCACGCAGATTTAGCAAGTGTGTCCCCAGTAGGCCCATGAATGTGGCCAGCAGTCTCCTCTCCCTCCTTTGTCTGCCTCTAGAGTCTCTTCTTTTTCTCAACTAAGAGACTAAAAATATAAATGGACAATGGACAGATCACATCTAAAAATAGAACTCTGACCCACAATCTGCAGCAACCAGCCCAGGAAACCAAACTGTTATCTACAGTGACTAGCCAAAGAAGCTAGCCTACCATCTGTAAGTCAGACTTGTAGGAAGTCAGACTACTGTCTCTAGCAACCAGTCCAGAAAGTCAAACAATCACCCAAAACAACTGGATAATTTTGGGGCCAAAATGACCAGGATTTGATTAATGACTGATTGTTTCCTTAATTTTTTTTTTTTTTTGAGGAAGATTAGCCCTGAGCTAACATCTGCCTCCAATCCTCCTCTTTTTGCTGAGGAAGACTGGCCCTGAGCTAACATCCATGCCCATCTTCCTCTACTCTATATGTGGGACGCCTGCCACAGCATAGCCTGACAAGCAGTGTGTAGGTCCACACCCAGGATCCGAACTGGCGAACGCCAGGCTGCTGAAGTGGAACGTACAAACTTAATTGCTGTGCCACTAGGCCAGCCCCAGCTTCCGTAATTTTTATTCTTGCTTTCAACTTAGGTCCAACCAGAGAAAGTTAAATATATCCCCTAATCAGCTACCTAGAACACCTCACTCCTGGTTAGTCCGCCCACCTACATGCCAACAGCCCCCAGTCAGGGCGTGTCTGAAGCCCTCCCTTCTCTCCTCTCTAAAGCATTCCCGCTCCTCTGCCTGCCTTTCAGCCTCTGCCAAACTAAAGTGATGGTGGCTGACTCCCTTGCTATAGCGAGCTGTGAATAAATAGCCTTCGTCTCTTTTCATTTGGTTGGTCTTCATTTATTTCCACACAACTTATAACACCAAAAGGGCTGGTGAAGCTCAGAGTTCTTAACTGTTATTTTGATGAAGAGGGAAGCAATCAGCAAGAAGAAACACATAAATCAGTATTTTTCCAGTATGTTCTTCAAACCAATAATTCTGAAAAATGAAAATAGTTGTTACATGTCAGAGGATTCTCTAGTTAAATAAAGGTTTGAGAATTGCTGGATTAAATAAAGGAAAAGTGATTTCCTTCCTGTGGGCTTTTGGGAAGCTGTTCTACACTAAGGTGTGGCAAATTGCTGAGAGGTGATTCTACAGTCTTTCCAAACGTATTTGAAGTCAGAACCTAGTTATGAGTGGAGCACTGGTTTTTCATGAAAACAAAAAAATACATGGAAGCGCAGATACAGAAGATTCTGAGGACCGCTTTAGCTCTGAAATCTTCCAAGCTTGTACGTTTGTGGGCATTATGACCTATAATAGCACATAGCGAGACGTGATATGATATTCTCTGGATGACTCTCAGGAAAGATGCAATTAAAGTGTCACAAGGACTGGAAAGTTAATATGGAGGAACTTTGGTCAACCATCTGTTTAATTGGTTCTTCTAGTTATCCGGGGCTTTAAAAATACAAGACTGATTCCTTCATACATCAAAGGAAATATATGTTCTTGGCCTAACTGGTACCACTTCTTAAAACAGGTTAAAAACAAAGGCCGGTAGAAAAGCAGCAGGCCAAGAGAGTTCCCTCTACAGTTTTAGGAATGTTAGACTTCACTACCTCAAGGCTGCGACAAATGGAAGTGACCCATCCGCACATCCTTCTACTCCTTTTGCCCCCAATACGCCAGACTAGGAGAGGTCCAAGCGCACAGGGAAGAAGGACGTTTCTGTTGTGGATGAGGACCCGCTTTTGATCTTTTCCTTATTTCCAAAGATGTAGATTCAAACATGGTTCTTCTGATGTTCCTCAGACCCATCCACCTACTTCTTCCAAGAGAGCTTCAGGCAGCATCCAGCACTTCTCTGTGTCCGCCCGGCCTGGTGACTGCAGGAAAGTCTCACCACCACGATAAGTTGTGTGTGAGGTCCTGGTGGCTCTTTGAACAGAAGCCAGGTAGTTTATGGTTGGTGTGAGCCATGCTCTGCAGTGCCATCTTACACCTCCTTTACAAGGAAGGCATTTTATACCCACATGGGAAATGCTTCTCAGCAAATGAGATGCCCTAACACTAGAGATGCAGGCTTCATTGACGTGTCCAGAGGCTGCATTCTAATTTCTTCAGTTTAGTGTGTGTGTCTGTGGCTCTGTGGTCTCTCAGAGGGCAGCTGATTTTGACGAGATTTCTTTCTGGACCGAAATACATCTAATTGTTTTCTCTTTTGTTCTCTCTCCTCTTCCTACAGGAAAATACTATTTGGTAGTTTGAATGTTCAGATTTTCTTTCTTCCTTGGTATAGTCATTTATTTAACAAACATATATCTCACTACGTGTCAGGAACTATTGTAAAACTTTACAAATATTAATTTATTTATTCCTCATATGAATCCCTTAAGGAAGACAGTATTATAATGTCCATTTATGTAGGTAAAAAAATTGAGGCACAGAGTAAGCAACTTGTCCAAGATCACACAACCAGTGAAGAGTTGAGCCCAGCTGTCACAGGCACCAGAGCCTATGCTTCTAGTTGCTGTGCCATACTACTTCAGACAGACCTCCTTCTAATCCCTTTCAGGTCTACACTAGAGTTTTGAACATAACTTGACATCTGAAAGAGGCTTACCCTCAGCTCAATTCATTCTTCAACAGGAAAGAGAAAGGGGAGAAAAGGACAGAATAAGAAAGACGTAGAATGAGGACAGGAGAGAAGTAGTGGAGAAAGGAACAAAGCCAGCAATGGAATTGAGCTCATGTCCAGTCTTCCAGCAAGTGATGCTGGGTTTCTGCTTGGCTGCCTTTTATGGGTCCATGGAACCCTCTGACCTGTCTTCTTTGGTCCAAGAGGTGCTATCTGGGGGTCTTCAGAGGCACAGAAAGGAGAAGCATCCCCTGAGATTCCTGCCTCTTCCAATCAACCCACAACTTCATTCCATAATGCGCCCAGGAGAAGAACAACACGGGGCTCAAAACAGCACTGACGTGCAGGGGGTGTTGGTCCCATCTTAAGATGAGGGCCACGAGGTCCCAAGAGACTGTACTGTCCACTGTCATACAGCTAGAAAGTAGCAGAGCCGGGATTCAAACCCAGTGTCATTTGACAACAAAGCTCTATCATTTTCTAGTCCCCTCCATGGGTCCATAAGTACTCGCTGGGGAACCCAGCAGTCCCAGTGTCAGATAGTTAGGCAATGGTAGCAATCCACCTTCTCTCTGCCTCTACCACGACCTGGTCACTTCTGCGAATCCACTGAGAGCTCTGATCTCTTACATATCAATTATCCCATGTGTTTTCCAAGCATCCTGATGAGACGAGCAGGGAAAGGTATCATTATGACCATTTTGCAGATGATTATATAATAACATTGGCAATTTTACTGACAAATAATCCCATTAGTGTTCAGTTTTAGAACTGAGCTTTTATTGTGAATTAAGGAAATCACTGGCTTTGAAACCAAAATAAGTGAGGTCGAGTTTGGATTTCATGAAACCATAGGGAGCTGCCTGTTTTTGCCAGTTAAGTAAGGGCAGGAACACACTCACCAGTCAGGAAGTCGGGGTCAGGGGTGGGCTCCGAGATTTCCTCCAGGCACTGATTCTCCAGAGGGACAGTGGCCACCACAAGACCATCTGGCAGTTGCTGGTCTAAACCTCGAGCGAAGTTGTTTTGCCTGGAAACAGAGGCAGACCTTCATTTCTTGAATGAGACTTTCATTCAAGGAGTGAACCCCACTCCTTGGTGGGCAATCTATAACTCAACTTGCAATGAAAAAATTCTTTCTGGGCCAAAAAGTTCCCCTCCCCGCAAACCCCACTTGATGTACACGTCTGGAGTAAGAGGTAGGATGAGGGCTCAGGGAGATGAGAAATCAACCAGCTGAAAATGTCTACTCAAAAGATAGACAATATTCTTCCCTCCCTCCCATCCCAGTCCCTATGCCCTGACTCCCTCTCCATGAGATCTGGACATACTCACTCTCCTCTGTAGACTGCAGTGAAGACTCCAGCCACCACAAGATTAGTTATGATGCCTCACTGCTTGCCTTTCACTAAAAGAGGAACTATTAATAAAGTCTTTCTGTCTGTAACAGAAAAAGCAACTGACTCTAAGAACTGGCTCAGATAATCACTATCAGTTTGCTTCTAAGAGTCGAGGCCCGGGTTGTTATCAACTGCTGGTCCTTACTACAACACTTTCATCATCATCATCATCTCCTGGAAAGCAGCATGGGTTCTGGGGGAGATATATTCAAATAGCCTAAGATAGAACAGGGACAGAGGTCAAAAGGAAAATCTCCTAAAATATTCCAAACCAATGGTTTGGAATTCCAATGGTTTGGAATATTTTGTTCTCAGGACCTTAAAAATAATTGAAGGCCCCAAGTAGCTTTTGTTAATGTGAATTATATCTATTAACATTTAACATTTTGGCAATTGAAAGATAAATTTTTAAAATATTTATTAATTCATTTAAAAATAACAATAATAAGGGCCAGCCCTGGTGGCCTCGTGGTTAAATTCGGCACGCTCTTCTTTGGCAGCCCAGGTTCGGACCCTGGACATAGGCCTACACCACTCATTGGTTAGCGGCCATGCTGTGGCAACAGCCCACATAAAAAAAGAAAAAAAGAGGAAAATTGGCAACAGATGTTAGCTCAGGGCTAATCTTCCTCAGCAAAATAAATAAATAAAAATAACAATAATAAATCTATTAAATGTTAACATATACCATGAAACATGAGGAGAGGAGTGCCATTATTTTACGTTTTTTGAAAATTTTAATACTGTCTGACTTACTAGAAGACAGCTGAATTCTCACCTCTGCAACATACTGTTTGAGTTGAACTATGTGAAGAAAATCCAGCCTTTCTGTACGTGGAAAAGAATATCCCCTGAAAGGCTCTCATAAACCCTAAGGGATCCTTCGACCATGCTTGAGGACTGATATTGTAGACTGACTCACACACTGATCCTTCCACTCAGAGGGAACAGAACTTGAGCATTTGGGTGTAGCTGTCATGGAAAATATTGCAGTCCTTGCCTGGGCAAGACAAAAATTTATCTAACACTTTCCTGTTCCCCAAGAGGAAGCATGGTTCTCAGATTCTGGAAGGAGGAATGTCGACTTGGAGAAGATCATGGGAGAGAACATAACCTATCCTTTTAGGATCACATTTACCTTGCTCCAAGATACAAAACTGTTTCCTGACTTTAAAGCTCTTCATGGAAGAAGATCCATCAACAGCCCTGAATAATCAGTTCTGTGGACGTGAGGTTCACCTGAATGTGCCTTTCAGCACTTGTCCAGTGGCCACTTCCTTGGAATGGTTGTTGTAACCAAAGAACATCTCCCCAAAGAGGGTCTGGTTCATGGGAAGCTCCCTGATTTCCCCACAGTCCCCTCCCTCGGGGCAGGTCTCCGTGATGAGTTGGCAAGAGCGTCCATCCACACCGAGCTTGTAATCCTCGATGCACCTAACACAGTGGAAAACTCAAGATAAGAAGTTATTCCATCAATGAGCTGTGCCGTCAACTCAACCCAATAGACCGGGAAGAAATGCCTTTGGGAGAATGTTGGATGGCTAAAGATTATGAACATCCCAGTTCCATTTTGTCCCCTTTATAATTCAGTTTCTTAAGCCTATAAAGCGAGTCTCCTTCCATGATGTGATCACACAGAACCTCTCGCCTTTCCTCTGCAGCTTTCCTGTCAGGTTTTTGGTGTGCTCTCTCCTCTAATAAGTGCATATTTTCCCAGATAGGTCAGGGTAAGAATCACTGGAGATAACTTATAAATAAGTTAACACATTTAAACCCAAGATACTCTAGAGCCTTTCTCCAGAACCATCTATATGGCCAGACCCTGCATCTGTTTGGAGGGTTATTAGGCAGCAAAACGAATGACACTGTGCTTAAGAAATTAATAACCTTCTAATCTGGTCCTGTGACAAGTCAACTAAGAAATTAGAAACATTGATCATTTTCTGGCTGTGTTCTGTTTGAATGTATCCAAACACGAGATCAACCCATATTAACTCCCCTCCATCAGTGTGGCCTTCCTGAACTAAATAGATGCTACGGCACGCTGTGTGAACACTTCTTTAGCAGCCTCCCCATTAAGCATATAGTCACTCTAATGAAGAACAATACTAATGCTGGTAAACATGGGTCAGTGACCCTTAAGTCATTAACTGGACCTTATGTGTATAATGAGAAGAATATAATCCGTTAATTCACGTATGAATGACTTTGATAAAGCTGTCATTTAAAAAGCATACTGATTTAATTTGGGTCTCTCCTCAGAAATATACCAGATTTAGAATTTATAGATGATCATGACATTAAAACACATCATTTATTACTATCTGAGATATTTGTTGTAATAATATAAAAATGTCTGTTCTATATAGAGGAATAAATAATCATAGTTTTAAGTGATGAGAAGGAATATTGTAATGGTAATGTCACTGTCCTTTACTGGGTGACCTTGGGTCAGTTGATTAAACTCTCTGAACTTCAGTTTCCACATCCGTGAAAGGGGGAAAAACTAGCTGCTTCGCTGGGTTGTTGAGAAGATTAAGTGACATAATGAACTTAAAGGACGTCCATTGTACCTAGCATACAGCAGGTATTCATTAAATGCTGCTGTCGTTATTATTAGCAGAGGTACAAACAGGCCCACTCTAGTGCAACTTTAACAGCTCATTTTCCCCATTTACATGTTTGTGTGAACAGTGTGAGTAGAGCTCTTCAGTCGTAAGTGCGCGTGATCTGGCCTTCGTATAAGAACCTCACATCAAGGACTTCTATTGGCAGCTACAGAGAGTGGCTTGGAGACCGCTAAATACACACATGTACCAAACTCTGCTTGAAAGGGGAAAATCCACTTAGGGAGCTACTGCATTAGTCCAGGCACCAGATGTGACTCGAAACCCAAAGGACTTTAATGGCACCAGCTTAGATCTGGAACAAGAAAGTGAAGCAGCTCCTTCCTTGAGCAATAACATAGTGTTTCTGGAAGGAATTTTGAAGGTGGTTGGTTCCCTCTCAGTCCATCCTGAACATCTCGACAGCTTCCCCTTCCACACTGCCCCATTTCCCCCGTTCTCCTTTGTGTTCACGGCCATGTGTCCCACTGTAAACTCCTGTGAGGGCAGAGACCAAGTCTCGTATCCTGCTGTCACTGCTATACCTAACACTTAACTAGGTTCTCTGCAAAACTCGTGCTCACATGCATGTTTATTAAATAAATAAAGCTATGCGACTTCGGCTGAATTTAGCTCTATTAATTGAAGTGGGTCAACCACAATGATAACATTAGAGAGACATTAAAATGTAGATCAAACTCCCATTTATAGGATGGGAGTTTACAAGAAACTGAATATGAAAATTGCTCAATTGCAAAGAAATAGAATAAAATGAAATACAATAAAATAACATTACTACTCCACCAAATAATCTTTTCATGATTATTCAGCAGGCACTGGCTTTTAGCAACAATCTGGCATAGCTTTATTATTACAAATATTGATTTCCATTGCAATCCTTTTAGATTGCAAGATCCTTGAGGGCAAGGAAAGGGGAGGGGAGGATAGACAAGCAAACTATGGGTATAGAAGAATGGGCCAAATCTTTATTTACTTTATAAATATAACGTGCAAATGTCTTTAAATATAATTCCAGTCAGCGATGTAAATTTAAATGTTGAGGGAACCACAGAACTTTCAAGAAACCAAGGAGGCCTGAATTCTAATCCTAATCTTCCCACTTACTGACTCCCCAGTCTTGAGGGAGTCACTTAACCTTGCTGTGCGTTAGTTTTCTCATCTGTAAAATGGGATAGCATTGCCTGCCTGCTCCCGCACGGAGTCATCCTCAGAACAAATGAAGTGAGGTGGGTGAAAGAGCAGATCCACAGTTGGGCTCTTTAACTACGGTGAGGAGCTGCTACGTCTGAGGAGGGCTGCTGCGTTCACAAAATGCAGGGACTTTAGGAGCAGAATTTAATTCTACATCCACTCCTCCAAAGATTCCCCCTCCCCCAAAGATTCCCCCTCCCCCTCTTTGACAATTGATTAGTCTCACACAATCTTTCCCAAGCTTTTGGACTGTGGAATCCTTTTGTCACAAAACACCTAATTAACCTAGTTCCAAAAAACACAGTTTGGAAAATTCTGGTGTAAACGGGCAATGCCTGCGGTCAGTTTCCTCATCTGTAGGGGTGGGACTAGACTTTCCCTAAGAGCCCTCCCAACTCTGCCTTTAAAAGGGCTCCTCTTCCAGTCCTCCAGGCTTGCTCCTCAGAGTCTGAGAGCCGGTCTAGGGTGGCCAGCTCATTCAGATTTACTTTCCTAGTTTTAGCATCGAAAGTCCTGCAAGGCAGCAAGCTGGTTGGCCTCAGGGGCAGTTCAACTCACCCGCAGAACATGAGGATGTTGTACAAGGTGGGGTCCTCTGGGAAGGGCGCCATCTGCTGGAGACACAGCTGCTCACAGCCGCCATTGAAGCCGTCAGAGCAGTCCACCCCAATGTGGCGGTCGTAGCAGCCAGAGCTGTCCTTCATCGGGCTAAGTCCGGATGGGCACTGGCACAATCAGAAAACATGCACACAGTTGCGTGAATCAGGGGACCAGGTTCTCTGGGAACCAGAGTATAACCACTGGTGCCTATTTTTAGCACTCAGTCTTGAAATCATTAACTTTGGCAAGCAATGCATGAATTTCCCACTACGCTGGACTCCCTTTAAAAGCAAGTGACCTTTTTTGACATCTTGCTTCTTCTCTCTGGGCACAGATCACGCATATTCGCATTAAAGCCAATTCCTCCAAACAGGCTGGAACGGAGCGTTGTAGCAAGATAGAGCTAGGTGTGCAGGCCTCCCGCTTGGGCCCAGGCTGGCAGAAGAGTGGAAGTGATGGGCCAGAATTAAAATGCATTAGCAGAGATTCCTTTTGGCTAGGGGAAGGGAGTGCTTCTGTTTGGACTTAGTATTAATAAGAGTTTCTTTTAATGTCCAAAGCACTTTGTCAACGTTGGTACCGGACAGCGATGTTGGACGGAACGGACAGAGCCAGGGCTTCCAGCTAGAAGGACGAAGTGGACTTTCTCTGTGACCTTGGAGGGAGGTGTGACTGCTCTCCTCATGGGAGTGACCATACTCATGACCTTCCCCTTCAAGGACACCCTGCGGAAGACGCACAGACAAGGCAGCTGCTACATGAGCACCCACAGGGGCTGCACTGGGCTCGAGCTTTATCCCAGTGCCCTGGACACTCAGTGTGAAGGAATTAGCTTTTCTGCACTGCTACGTCATCAATAAACTCCCCAAGAACGACAGCAAAGGAGATAATCCAGGAAAAGATGTCAACCGGAATCTGGGGAAGACAAAGGGGCTTGGCGAGCAGTAGGAGCGCTCATATGGCACGCATCATGTGCTGGGCAGCGTCTAACTCACTCATTTTACTCATTTAACCCTCAGGACATCTCCTTGAGGTAAGCAGTGTGATCAACCCCATTTTACATATGAAAAAGCACAGAGAGCTTAATGTTCCTGTTCCTAAAGTTGCACTGCTGATCACTGCAGGACCACACCCGAAGCCCTGGAGGCTGGCTATGACATCCTTGACTTAGCTGCTCTTTCATTTGCTTACACCATGCTCGGTCTCTCACACAACAGTTACTGTTTACCGAACACTTACTAGGAGCAGGGCGCTATGCTATGTGCTTTCGGTATTTCATCTCACAGCACCCTATATGAGTCTCATTTAATCGATGTGGAAACTGTTAACACTGCCAATTAAAGCATGAACTTCTCACTGCTCTGGATTCCGTCTGAAAGCCCATGAACATTTTTTGCCATCCTGCTGCTTTTGTCTATGCAACAGATCCTGCACATCTGCATTACAGCTGATTCTTTCCAACAGGCTGGAAGGGGGCAAATAACTCGCCCAGGGTCAGGCAGCTAGTATGGGGCAGCGCTGGGGGTCTGTCTAGATCTGACCTGCTTTTAAGGACTGTGCTATACGCATACTGTCAGCTAGCTAACACACTCCTCCAAAACCAAAACCAAACCAAAAAAACTCTTTCAAAACTTGGTGGAACCGTGTTCAACACTTCCCCTCCTGCCCTGCTGCCTGGCTGCCTCTTTTTCACCGCTGCCAAGCACCTTGGCCTGGTAGCCCGGAGCTGCCGCAGGTGTGCATCTGAAGACCCACCCCCCTCCCTCCCCACTTCCGGATGGAAGATCGCAGCAGGATGTGCAGTTTGCTGACACTAATTCTGCAATTTTCCAAACAAATAGCCCCCCTGTGGGCCTCCCAGGATCCCAGCCTGGTCCATCCTCTCTCTCCCCATGAAGCCAGCTGGAATGCTGGAAGGTGACAGTATTTAAAGAAGTTTCTAAGGGCTGCCTCATGTTGTGCAAACCCAGATGTTCCAGAGATGGTAAACAAGCAAATGAGGCAGCTGAGGATTGCACCCTACATTTTGTTAGCCCCCCCACCCATCCACTTGCTTGGCCACCCAGCTGTTAGGCCAGATGTGCCACCAGAAAGGAGCTGGCTTCACCACTGTGAGGCTTTCCAGGCATGCATGTAGGTTGAAACACAAAAGTTTGACTGGAATTAAAGAGGCTACACTAGTTGCCATGAATTCTTTTTTTTCTTTCCACAAAGCTGGGGAAAAGCCGTCAAAGTAGGGACAAAGCCAGTCCATCCTGGTACCAGCTAGCTTTCTCAGTCACCAGCCAGGTCGCCCCATCTTCTCAACCACCTGCTTTTTTCCGGAATGCCCCATCAAGTGTGATTTTTGACAAAGACTTCATCAAATGAAACTCCAGCAGGCTTTGTTCCAGCATTCCAAATCCAGGCACATCTATGTCTTGTCTGGCCTGGTGTCTAGATGACTGTTGCTGTGCCAAATTGGACCACCTGATATTTGCACCCTCTTAGGAGGTTTGGAGAGAAGACAGTTAGCTACCTTGTCCATGTCAGACTTTTTTTGTTCTTATAAGCAAAGCTGAAAATAATAATAACAGCTATCCAGAATTAAGCAATTCTATGTGCAGGACAATCTACATATATTACCTTCCATCCCAACACACAGAGAGACTTTTTTCCCCCCGTTTTACAGATGAGAAAACTTAGACTCAGAAAGATTAAGTAGTAACTTGTTTAAGGTCACAGAGGTGGAAAATGCCAGAATCAGACTCGGACCTAGATCTGTCTGACCCCAAAGCTCTTGTGTGTCCCTTCCGCTCTGCCCTGTTGCTTACAGGTGTGAGATAACCTGGATTCATTGGAATCCAAAGAAATAAGGTCAATTTGTCAAGAGTTAAAGCGATCCTATAGATTTGTTGTTTGTTTGATTGTGTTAAGCAACTCCTGGAGTACATTCTGGGATTAATAATGGATTTGTAGGTTCAGCCTAACATTCTCTCTCTCTCTCCTCTTTCACACACATGCACACACACACACCCCGTATTATGAGTCCATACATTTATAAGGCAAACACTGCACACTGTCCAGAGCCGTGACCTTGAAGGCAAGACAAGATCCTCAATCACCGAAAAAGATGCAATTATCTTCACCACACTATAGCTTACTTGGGCTGCAGTTCAGAGTAGAACATTTTTGAAAGATTTCCAGAAAAAAAAAAAATGAAACCAAAAATATAGTTTTCTTCTTAACCCTTGATGAACCAGAACTGCCACTCCCCAAAGAGTCTAATCACTCATTTCCATGGTATAAATTTGTTTTTGTTTTTGCCTAAATGTTCCTTGTGCTGCTTCTTCATATTCTGGGCTCCTGAAAATCTTTGTCTACCTACAAGGAAACCACAGGCTCCTAACCATGCCCTCTTCCTGGAAGTATTTGCTACTAGAGCCCAGTTGTCAGGAGAGAAATCCTGTCTCCAGGAGGAGCTTGTATTTTCTCTTCGTAAGCACCGGCCATTCTCTTCTTCTGGCTTGTGGACAATCCCTCCACTTGTTCCTTAAAATAGAACTGTTTGCTCAGGATTGAGCCCCAAGGTCATATTTTAACCTCTCTCGGCAGAGGTTACATGTGGCAGTCCCAGGGCCTTTATCAACTACAGGCTTGAGAAGAAAACTCCATTTATCATGGCAACAGCCCTCCTCCATCAAGAAGGCCTAATAAATGAGCCCATATTTCAGTGACCCCTAAAATACACAAGGTTAATCATCGTTCATGAGACGCTCATGGCTTCGTGACTTATTACTGGTCTAAGGCACATTTTGCTAATGAGATTAAAATGGTTTTCCCCATTCAATCCCTTTTCTTCACCATCTTTCCCCTCTTTTTCCACCAATGGTTTTTTGGTTGATTAATTACTTAGGAGCCTAGTCGGATCTCACTGAGCCGGAGACACACACACCTTCGTTCCAGATTAGGAGGTGAATGTCTGATGGCTGCTGAATATGAGTGATGGACACATGAGCCTATTCAGGGCTCCTGGGAGAAGGGAACAACTTCCTGCCGTCGAGCCTGTCTCGCCTTACTTGCGTGATTCAGAAGACACGCAACCATAATTCCCACAATTCCTACTCAAAATCGATTCTCTTTTTCTACACGGCAGTCGTCTTCCTCTCACAAATAATGATTTCCCTGACTTTCGGATGGGCTCTGACATGCAAGCCCAAGCCACGCAGGCCTTCTCCCAAGGGGAAAAGTTTGATGGAATTAAATTTATATCTCAGCTTCCTGCCCCCATTTCTCTGAAAACCTCTGAGGCATACTCTTCTGCTTCCTGTCCTACAGAGAGAAAGAGAGCTGGTCATCTGTGATGGTCTCTGCACATCTGCGCTCCAGTAGAGGTGAAATGACACATTTCGTGGGAGACCATTGTGGACAGCATGTGGACAGAGGGCAGCAGGGTCATTGGGTAATTCGAAGCTCATTAGAGCATAATGCTCTGGTGGGGAAGGTCATATGTTCAATCCACGAGAAAGCGGGACAGCCGACCTCTCCCTTCCAAGGCCACAGTCTGCTCACCTAAGTACATGCAGACATCTCACAAACCAAAGGCTTTTGTTTTGGCTACTTTTGGGAAGCTGAGAAAGGAATATTAGAACGTGGGCTTTTCACTTTTGTTACGGCTTTGTAAATCATTTTCAAGACTTTCAAACAAAGTTTTATATTAAAGCTCAAGAGGTAGGCTTGATAAGAAGGAAGATGCCGTGGTTAAAGCTGAAAGTGGGGAGATGAGAGTCCTGCTGACCAAGTCTGCTCCAATCCCCACTGTCATCTACTGCCATCTCCCACTGATGGCCTCCCAAGGATGTCTGCCACATAATCCTGGGACCCTGTGAACATGTCAGCTTACATGACCAAAGGGGCTTTGCAGATCAAGTTAAGGATCTTGAGATGGGAGATTATCCTGGATTATCCAGGTGAGCCCAATGTCATCACAAGAGTCCTTAAAAGTACAAGAGGGAAGCAGAAGAGAGAGAGGGGGAGATGTGCTACAGAAGAATGGTCAGAAAAATGCAACGTAGCTGGCTTTAAAGATGGAAGAAGGGTACCATGAGCCAAAAATATGGGCGGCCTCTTGAAGCTGGAAAAGGCAAGCCAGTGGATACTCTCCTAGAGCCTCCAGAAAGAACACAGCCCTGCTAAGACCTTGATTTTAGCCCAGTGACACCAGTATTGGATTCTCATCTACAGAGCTGTGAGATAATAAATGTGTGTTGTGGGGCTGGCCCCGTGGTGCAGCCGTTGAGTGCGCACGTTCCTGCTTCGGCAGCCCAGGGTTCACGGGTTTGGATCTAGGATGCGGACATGGCACTGCTTGGCAAGCCATGCTGTGGTAGGCGTCCCACATATAAAGTAGAGGAGGATGGGCACGGATGTTAGCTCAGGGCCAGTCTTCCTCAGCAAAAAGAGGAGGATTGGCAGCAGTTAACTCAGGATTAATCTTCCTCAAAAAAAAAAAAAGAAAAGAAAAAGAAAAATAATAAATGTGTGTTGTTTTAAGCCACTAAACCTGTGGTAATTTGTTACGGCAACCATAGGAAACTACTACAGGAACTTTGCAGGACCTTATGGGGCTCCACAGAACAGAGAACCACTGCTGTTGTGCCTTCCAGGTAGGGACCCCTGCCCCCGCCTTAGCAGTAAGGACAAGGGGTAGAAGTAAGACGTGGTTATCAGCAGTGGGTGGCGGACCTCTGCTCCGGGAGCCCTCCCAAAGGTTCTGTAATCTCTCTGTTGGAGAGTGGTTTGGTCTGGAATGGAGTGATTGTGGCTTGTACAGGTCTGTGCCTTTCACGGGTGTTTGTTTCCCATCCCCAGAGACTCTATAAACAACAGGGCAATTAACTGGGTAGCAATTAACCCTGTGGGAGTCCATGCATAACTGAGAAACATGCCCTGCCTTCCTGGAAAGAATGAAGGTTGAGCAACCCCACCTGTCTGGCTTGAATTCAGTCAGGCAAATATGCACATACACTGTCTCTTCCCATATCTGCCTCTTTCCTGGGTTTCTTAAGGGCCAGCATGTTCTGAGTTCCTGGGAAGCCTTTCAGTTCGGCACCCAGAGGACTGAGCGTCAGGGTTTATGTGCAGAGGAGGAAGGGAGCCCAGTTCTCTCCCAAGTGCAGCTGGTGCAGCTGATGCCTTTGTCCCTGGTCCACCTCCAGATGACACAGGACCGCTCTGCTAATACACCAGGACTTCGGGATAGTACTGATGCCCAGGGGAGGCAGGTCAGCTCAAGGTAAAGTCCCCGGTCTTCTCAGTAGGGTCATAAGGGTCATGATGTGACACATCAGCTCTCAAACCATTGGTCCTCTGTTTCAAGGATCATGTGCTTCGTAGCCAATGAGAAACAGACAATTGAATGGGCCTGCCAGTCAGCCTGGCCCCCTCTTCCCTCTAAGAACCACGTGGACCAGTGACTTCAAAGTGTTATGCTAATACCAGGCACCGGTATAATTGGGTGGCTTTCTGCAGTGGCTCCTATTCTAAAATGCAGTGATCTTATTGCAAATGCATATTCATCGGAACTATTCCTGCTAGCTCCGTCTCACAGATCACAGTGTTAAAAATATAAAAATACATCAGCACGGCTATGTGCCAAGTAAAAGGGGCTAGGATCACCAACAGAAGGCGTTTGACAGGCAAACCCTTAGGGGCTCAGGAAAGGGGCAGAGAAGTGAGAAGAGACAGAGAATATATCCGTGTGCATGTGTGTGAATATGTGAGCATCCTCAAACTCATATGGAGGTAGCTTTAGGGGGTGGGGAGGGATGTTCACACATGTGCACACACAATATTTTAGTACTTAGAATGACCCGAGAGAGTAATGAGGAATGAAAGGCTGAAATCCGGATGAAGAAATGCAGCCCGAATAGTAAAAAAAATATGTCTCAGCTGGGAGTTCCATTAGACAGTGAAATCGTCTCCTGAGGGACCCAGTTGGGAAGCTCATTGCTTAAGACATCTGAAAGTGGACCAGGCAAAGGGAGGGGAGCATGGTGGAGCATCAGCTCACCCCTGGCTGCCTTTGGAAGACACAACCTACAGAGTGCTTTTCTTTGTATTTTCCTGATAGTCCTCTCTGTTCTGGTTTGCCTTTCTTTTGATTGACCTGCCAGGTTCTCCATCTACTTGCTCCTCAGTGTTCTCTCTTTCCCTTTTCTTTTCTTCATTTTCTCTCCCTTCTCAGATGAATCAGGCTCCTGTCAGCTACTGCCTAGCCTGTGAAAGTCTGGGGAAGCCTAAGGGCTGAGAGAGTCCCACCCTGGATCCCAGGGACATATCCGTCTTTGATGGAGAGCAGCTCCCTGAACAGAGCAGGTGCTCAGAGACAGGAAGATGAGGGTGTGAAAGATGGCATGGGCCCAGCATCCTCACAGCTTGCCCCTGCTCTGAGTCCCCTTGCAAGAGCACAGCTGTCAGATTGAGAAGCAAGATGAGGCACCATATTCTCCCTGGAGCTGTAAGCTCCTGGTCCTGCCCCCAAAACACTGCAGAACTACATGTCTCAATAAATCATCTCTCCCTCTCCTTTGTGCCCACTTTATGCACAGCCTTCCTGCCTCCCTTCTCTGCCCCATTCCCTCTCCTCTCAGTGAGGATTTCATCATTCTGCCCCTAAAAGAAGAGAGGGCTGGAAACAGACAATAGTGTTGATGGGCATGAAAGTGACCCACAGAAAGGCACCAACAGCTGATGGCTTCATCTGCTCCTGCCTCCTTTTATCTGTGTGGTTCGATCAATCTTCATACCTTTGGCGTGGGAGCTGTCTTCGTCTATCATAGCCCAAATAGTCTTTCTAGTGAATAGCATCACGTATTTTAAAGGTAGCCAAAAACCATATAGCTGATAACGAAGTAGAAAACCATCTTTGACAAAGTAGGAGTTCATTGACATCATCTCAAAGGAGACTGTTTTTCATTTTCTTCTGCCATTCCTGGAGTAACTTACTTCCTTCATCATTCTGGCCTTAGGCAAGTTCCTCCTAAAATTTCCCATTACAGTCAATGTAATTTGACTCTAGCCAAAGGTAGGTTTCTTCTAAATTTCCTATTACAGTAAACATAGTTTATTTCCTATTAGAGTCAAGATTATACTATTTAGCAGTTAATTAGTTTTCAGATTGTTTGGGGTATCCCTTACAAACTAGCCTGAAAGGCTGGAAAGAAAGAATCATGCTATATAGTTCAAGAAATTTCCCTTGGAGAGATACACACAGTACGTACTCCATAAATACTTCTTGATTAATGGACTGTGATTAGCTCCTCACGTCTGTCAAGGGAAAATTCATAATTTAGACTAGATGGTGGTTACACCTAGGGAGGGATCACTCTTGACCCTCTCTTTCATTCACAATATAGTTTCATCCATGTACCTGCATTGTGTCTTATCCTGTGCACTGCTCCCCCACCCTCAAAATGACAAACTTGACAGGGCACACATACCACACAACCAGTGGAGTCCAGCTTGCGATCTGAGATGCAACGGAAGTTCTTACTGCAGCCCCCATTATCCTTGCTGCAGTCACGCACTGGACCGAAGGAATCTAAGAGAACCTCCAGGCTGTCGAAGGAGGATGAGGTCATCAGCTCCTCCCTGCGGGGAGAAACAGCAGGAGATGGCAGGCATCAAGGGCTCCACGTACAACAAGTAGCATCATAGTCCGCGTTCCTATCTGGCCAGCTGGATCATGTCTCACTCTCTCTTACAAAAAGGAAAGATCAACCATACTCTGAGCCTTGAACTGACGAATTATGGACATTCTCCATATCTGGGAAATGAGCCAGGGCTGTAACGCCTGGTCAAAGGAGGTCTAAATTTGGGCAAGGAAATTAACATTTTATTGCCTGTCAGTCCTTCGGGGCTGCAGGAAGTGCTTACAAACTCGAATTTTATGTCCTTTCCCAGTGCCTGAGCCTTGGGGTGTGCAATATTGACCCAGATAGAGTAGACCCCGGCCCTGTATCTGGGGAATTGGAGGGCAGCCGGCCAACTTCTCCTTTCGGCTTGGCATGATTCTTTTCCCAGCACCTTGGACCTTCAGGTCGTTTCTCACTGAGCCTCCCAAGCCAAATGCAGGCCTCAGCGTGCTGGGGCAGGGCTCACCTGACCTCCACAGCGTCCTCCATCACTGTCATGTCTGTCTTACACTTCGCTGATGGGTTGATGGCCAGTTCAGCTGGTGGAATCACAAAGCTCTTGCTGAGAGGCAGCCACATGCCTTCCCCAAGGGTGTAGGTGAATCTGCAGGTACACCCAACACCAGGTGGTTATGACTGAGGGGATAACCACCCCCACCGGGGAGCCTGGCATTCTATCTCCAGCTGCTTCCTTCTCACTCCTCGTAGTCCTCTTCAGAAAGGAGAGTTTATCGCCATTTTATGGATGAGATGACTGAGTCTGATGGAGGCAGAGAGGTCTACTCCTGCTCACATGTTGAGACAGCTGGAGAACTGATTATGGTACCCACACACCAGCTGCTAGAAGTGGTTTTTATTAAGTTGTGAGAAATTGAGTCCCAGTTTCCTTGAGATGTGAAGCTGGGCTTCCCCTATCTTAAGGCGGATATAATTGGAAGCATTCTAATTGAGGAGACATGCCGGCATCCCACCATCCGCATCCCTCGGGTCGCACACCCACGGTGGAAGTGATGGCTCCTCTCTGTGCCTGCAGGAACCCTACCGAGGAAAAGGAGGGAGGAAAGCTCCCCTTTTCTGACTTCTGTGTGATGGGAACAGAAATGACCAGAGCCAGGAGCCTCCAGGGAGGAGAGAAGAGGGAACCAGACAGGCCTGGATGTCTTCTCTGCAGCACTCCCACCCACACCCTCAGATAATGGCCTTAACCCTCAGGAGACAGGGAAGATTTTTTTTATTATTCTTACAACAAGGGCTAAAAGGAATAAAAGAATCAATCAGCATTTCAAGGGAGAGCTTAAGGAAACCATGAGAGATTATTTGTTTATTTATTCATTCATTTTATTTCAAAGGCATTCAAATGCTCTGTGTTCACAGTCAAAAATAGTCTATGGGATAAAAGCCAGTGTGGGTGGGATATCACAAGGCTGTGGCAGTCTGGCGTCCCCTTCCAACTTAATGTGGAGGGAGGAACAATGGAAGGATGCGCACAATTAAACAGAACCCAGCACTGGTTCGATTATCATGCTGGTCACAGAGTACCATTTCAGAATGCTGTTCCTTTCTCTCCCTTAACCCACACGCTCCCCTCTCCACTCCCCGGGATGCCTGAGATGCTAGGAAACAAGAGAGATGACGTGAGATCTTTTCTGAGAAATGCAACCCCCTCTAGAATGCTGGCCTCAGAGAATGCCCACTGACGGAGGCTCAGGCGTTACCAGCAGCCAAGCCACAGGATTCTCACCCACTCCCTGAAAGAGAGCCCTAGGCACCAGAGCAGCTGAAAGGGGAGGAAGCAGGTGCCCAGGGGAGAGGCAGACCACTGAGCAAGTGGGATGTGGCCACGATTTGGGAGATTTCTTCCCTATTCCCACTCTTACTCTTGGATCTCTACTTCTCTGACCTGCTGGGCAAACCTCTGCCTTAAGCGGCATTGAAATACCACAGATGCTTCTTGCTCTGAAGGAGGCTCTCAACTCTTCCCACCCACAGGGACATGAGGCAATAGGTGGCACGGGGTCTGCACAGGGGGCTCTGTACCAGGTAAGGGAGGGACATTACTGGGGGGACAGAAGAGGGGACCCACTTCTTCACTCTTCTGTGAAGCAGTTGGCAAAACTGAAGGCATGACAGCCCCTTTACACACACACACACACACACATGTGCACACATGTCATCTGACAAGATTAAGGAACCAGTTCAGGGCAAGTGATTGCTGTGAGGTGCCCGGAACCTGGGACTTAAGGATGAATGTGAGTTGAAGGCAACAACACGCAAGTATTTGTATTCACTTTGCATTTCCTAATGGACATTCTTGAGATTAGCAACACTATGATAGGCAAGCTGGGGTGGGGGCGCCACTAATATTGTATATAATATATAGTTTCAGAGAGAACATGCACAAGTTTGCATGGTACCAGGGAGGAGGCAGTTTCTTTGGACATAGAGGTGAGTTTTTGTTTCCTGTTTTGGTTTTAAAATGACCAAGTTTTGCGTTGATGCAGAGCAACCGATCTGTGATCTGTAGCTTATAATTTATGCAACAGATTTTAGGAAACTGTTGGGAGTACTAGCACATTTCTAATGGTTAATTTTTCTTTGGAGAGAGAGATTCACATCCATCAATCTCACAGTTTTCCCTTCCTCCTGTACAGGCAGTAATATTGCGAAAGGAAAAGCAAAGATCTTTCCCAACTGAAACTGTCTGATGACACCCCAGGCCTACAGAACAAAGTTCACATCGCCAAAGACATCATTGCCACCCACTTCCGCAGCTCCTTCTTTCACTAAACCCTGCTTCACACTATGTGCTCCTATAATGCAATCTGACTGTAGTTCCTAAGATCGTCCTAATTTTCACACTTCTTTGCTTTTGCTCCTAATATTCCTTCTTGTTGAATTTTCCTTCCTCTCTTTTTTGTAGGACTCCCACTCACTTTAAGATTCAGTTAAGGTCCCACCCCTTCCAGAAAACCCTCCAGAACCTTCACACTCAACCCTCAGGCCAAGCAAGGGGCTCTTCTCCATGCACGTGCACACAGTCCCTTGTCCCCCGGAGAGACTGAGTTGTGCCCATCTTTTCATGCGTCCATCAGCCTCAGCAGAATGTGCTCTCTTGGATGGCACAGGACAGTTCTTCATTATCTTTGTATCCCTATTGCCTAACACAATTTCTGGCCCAAGGAGGCCACTCCATCAATCTTGATTGACTGATCAATAAAGAGATTTAGTTATGCTCTTTAGTTTGCACAGGCTACTGGGGAATATAATCTCAATTTTCAAATTTAAAGATGGGAGCGGTGGTGATTCATTTAGCGGTGGTCCTTCATTTAGAGCAGGATATGGATTAACCTCTGGGTTTAAATGAATTTAATGGTCAAGATGGATCTGGGTTTGATATTGTGAGGAATTTTCAAAGTACACAAAGGCTTCTGAGATGTGACACTGTACTAAGTTGACAAGAAAAACAGTGTAATCTTCCATCTCTGGTGCGGTCAAGGTGAAACCCTGCAGGGGAAGCAAAGCCAGGTGGGCAGTGAGACTATCTTTATCGAGAACTCTCAAAGGGGCAGCTGCTCTGTAGACTGGCTCATTTATCCTCACAACAGCCCTCTGAGGTTAATCGATTGGCCCCATTTTACCAATTTGTCAACTGATATTGTAAGAAGTTTAGCGACCTCCCAAGGTCACCTCTCCCTAAGTGGGAAAGATAGGGGTTGGTCCAATTCTTAAGTGTGGCTCACAGCAGCTTTCCAGTCCATGCTAGCTCATGCCTATGCAATTCTAAAGTTTTTCTTTTATCTGCAAAATCTACTGAGTAATTCCAAAAACCAAATATAGAACAAACTGTCAGAGAAAAGCTGTGTCCTGAAATTTCATCTGTCCCTCATTCATGCAGATTTGGCAGGAATTATTTCAAAAAGCCACCAAAGAGAAGTTGGGTGAGCATCTGGAATGCTTTCCCAAGTTGGGCCTTCTCTGTTGACAGCTGGTGGTGACTATCACAGTTGATGGCTCAGCTGTAGCCTGAGTCCTGCACACGGCCCTGTTGAACTAGAGCTTGAAACTACTGTTCAGAGGCAAACACTTGCCAGAGAGCACTGGACAGAACAAGCCTGTGTTCTCACTGTGCCTTGGCGTCAAGTAGAATGTGGGAAACCTGATAAATAGCTCTTAGCCTGGCGTCTCCACTCTTCCCAAAGCAGGCCATTCCGGGATGAGGTATTGTGCCCAGGGATGCAGGTACACACTTGGGAGGAAGGTCTCCAAGAGATAAATTTGGTCTACAGTAGTCCCTGCCACCAGAGGGTCTAGTGATATGGAGTGATCCTAGCCACAGTGGAAAGGTGGTCTTCAGCACTAGACCGGGTTTGGTCAGAAGACTCAGGCTGAAGGTTCAGAGTCCCTTTGGACCCTTCCCAGGATCTTTGGGATTGTAGATTACCAGGATTAGGTTGGGTATCAAGGTCTTTTCCTAGTCTGGTTTCAAGTTCTTAGGAAATCTGAAGTCATCATCTACAAATCTTTGTTGAAGACCTACTGTGTTTAAAATTCTATGTTAGATATTAAATTGTATGTTAAAAATGTATGTTAGGTATTAAATACTTAAAGCCATATAGGGTACTACCCACTCCCTCAGGAAGATGGCCATTTCATTGGGGAAACAAATAGGCAAGTTAAAAATAAATATGAAATAAAATAACTGACAAATAAACATTATAGTCAGCATGTTGTGGAAATTTGGAGGGGGAAGAGTCATTGTGGATTAATGAAGTGCGTTGGAGAAGCTTTAGAGTGGCGTTTCTCAATCCTGGGCACAGATTAGAATTACCATTGTGCTTTCAAAAAACACTCATGCTCTGGTCCCACCCCCCAGAAATTTTGAATTAATTGGTTTGTGCTGGGTAAGATTCTTGGTCATTTTTAAAGCACACTGGGGATTCTCATGGAGGGTCCGTGCTGGAGAACAATTTTTGGATGAGACTGTAAATTCCTTGAAGTCAGGGACTATCATGGTCATATTTGTTTGGTCACATCTACATCATCTAGAACAGCGCCTTGCGATGGTAGATGCTCGGTAGATGTTGGGTTTAGCTGAGACTTGGTCTAGACCACGACAACGGGTGGTGTTATGTTAGGAGGAGAATAAGCATTCTTGCTGTAGGAAAGAGTATGAGCAAATGTGCAGAGTGGGAAATGTTCAGGTTGTTGGGGCAGTGGATCAGTTAGAAGATCGATTTGACTAAGAATACAAAGTTCTAGAGAAGAGCAGCTTATTAAAAGGGAGTACATCGGCACTCAATTGCAGAAAGATTTGAATGTCAGAATTTAAACTTTATTCCATAGCCCAGGCAAACGTGCAGTGGCTTGGAATTCATCAGGACACTAAATCATAGGGGAGCAGAGTAGCAAGTAAATAGTCATTAGCATCTTTAAGAAATTACAGTCACTGACCAGGCCATAGAATTTTCCAGAGTGGCCATTGGCAACTGGTTTACTCAGATCTCAGAGTGGTTTCCGTTAGAGTTCTTAATACCTAAAATAAGGAGATCATCACATATTTCTTTTATCTGAAAGATTAGTTATTGTCATGTTAGAGCCCAAAATGATTAATCACTTAGTGATTAACCCATGGCCTCCTGAGGTAGTTGACCGCATGGGTCAAACCATGCAACTGATTCCCTCTGTAGCGTTTGGGTATCACATCCAGTTGGCAGCTAACAAACTTGAGAAGAGTAAACAGTGCTTGTGGGGATGGAAACACAGTTTTGGTGAAGGTTCTGTTTTAATAGCAATTTCAGTAAGGCCCTTGTTTTTCAAAGTGTTAGTTTCTGACTTTTCGAGGAGGGAAAACTTATCCGTTTCAATCAGCCCGACTCCACCAGGCCCTCCATCTGCCTTATCTTTATCACCATCGTAGGTCCTGGTAGACCAGCAGCAAGAAAAAGGTGGGGGGAAAGTCAGCCAGATGATAAATCCTTGTTGGAAAGTTTAAATGCCCAAGTCATAGTCTAAGGAATATAGCTGACATCTCTTGTAGCACAAATCCTCAAAGGCAGCCTGCGGCCAATGCCATTAATGTGACCCGGCCTGCCCCGAGAGAGACACTCGGGAGAGAAAGGGAAGGGAAGGCTCTGTGAGGAAGTGGTTCTGAAATTTGCAGTCTAGCTAGGGGCATGCCTTAGGAGAGAAAACACTGCAGTGGCCAAGCCCCATCCATCCAGAGCCAACAGGGAGGAGCAGGAGAAGCTGGGGCAGAGGAGCCAGCTCTAGAAGGCAAATGCAGGAGCAAAACTGACACCCAGGCCAGGACTGGCTGATGTGGAGGGTCTGGGGAAGGAGTCTGGAAAGGCAGCAGTGAATACGTGAGACTCAACACACTGTTTGAGTGCAGTGAAAATGAAGCAAGTTTTCCATTTGCCCCACACTGCTCACCATTCCTCCAGTAATGTCATGCAGTAGCTTAATGCATCCTTTGACTTCAGACAGCTGTGCAAGACTGTTTACTTCCTCTCCCAGAGGGCTTGCTAGTGGAGGGAGATGCATTCATTTCCATACTGCCAGGCCAAGCACAATCTCTGGCACTTAGTAGGTACTCAGCAAATGCACATTAGGTGAAGGTCAGACTGACAAAAATAAATGGATGATAAGATCTTAGTTTGGAAATAAACTTGTGTTCCAGCTAAGGCCTGGTGTACATTAAACTTTCTGAAAACGAAATAGTTCATGGCTGGCACCCAAATTCTTCCCCTGCTTATTAACTTTTCTGATATGTCTTATTACTAGGTATGTAGGTAGAAATTTGGGAGGGACTAGAAACATCCAATTTGATAAGGAGGGTGGTAGATAAAAGAAAATAATAATGAAGTAGAGGTGAGAAAAGGGGAAGGCATGGGCGGGAGAGATGCATTTTGAACAACTTAAGACTTTATGAGGAAGGTGCGAATTAGGTGCAAAATGGAGAGGCAGAAACTGACAGTAATTGCCTGCTCTGTGCCAGTTTCTATGCCAGGGGTTTTCCCTGCATTATCTCATATATTCCTCACAACAATAGAGCCAGGCATGTAACGTAGCCCATTTAACAAGTGTGGAAACTGGGGGCTCCCAGAGGTGAAGTAAATTACTGGGGTTCACAGAATAGGCAAAGAAGGAAGCCAGGACCCAAACAGAATCTGTCTGACCTCAAAGTCCTCCATGCTGTCACTGGGCATGACTGCGGGGCAGGCACTTTTGTTACTGGGAGGGCAGAACGACTGAACGTATTTCCTGTTTTATACTTTACCACTAGGAAAGAAAGTTCCATGAGATGTGGGACATGGTGCTTGCAGATGTACACAAGCAAGCTCCTAGACAGCCACTTACCTGAATATTTTATCAGAAGGCTGTTCTCCCAAAACCAGGTCAAAGCCTCGCTGAAATATTGTGTAAGGCCAAGGCCTAAAAGGAGAAACATCATTCAATTAAAGTCAACTCAACAAACACTCTCTGAACATCCACTTCGTGCCAGGCACTATGCTAGGTTCTGGAGACCCAAAGACAAAGAGGACCTAGTCCTTGTCCTCAAAAATCCTACTAACGTGGACTCACACAAGACCTTGAATGCTGGAACCCAACCAACAACAGGATCAATGGAAAAGCCACTGCCCCACGAGGAAAGTGGAATCTAATAGACATGACAGTTGGAACTACATATAGAGTAAAATTATATTAATGTAGACCTCGCACAGCCATAATTCATGGTCCTTCAGATGTAAATTTAACATAAACTTAGCTTTGCCTCACTTAAGAAAGAGGGGCAGCATGATTTCTTGGGAAAGATGAGGCCTCTGGAATCAGACAGCTCTGAGTTCAAACCCTGGTCTTCTGTTAAACCAATTGTCTGACTTTGGGCAGATTATTGGTCTTGTTGGGCTTAATTTTATCACTTGTAAAAATAGGGTTACTAATGGCTGCCTCACAGACAACTGTGAAGATTAAGCCTAACTTTTAGTCCAAGGCCACAGCTCATACAGGGACCTTAGCATGTTTCCGTTCCCTACTCAAAATGACATGAATATTCTGGGTCTTTGACAGGTTCTAGATGGTTTCAAACATTTTAATGTCACTATTTCAAACAGAAACAACTGAAATGGTATTTTTAAAGGATCTTTAATTACAAGTCTCTCTAGCGAGCATCTAGCTGTTGTCCCATACACTTGAAGTAACGAAGCTATTTCCTTTAAATAGTAGGTATCTTTTCACTAACCCAGATGTCCAACTCTTAAATTATTTACCTATTCAAGCAAGATTTAGTAAATCCTGGACTTCTGTTGGGTACTAGATATTGTGCATGCTTGACGAATTGAGCCCTTGTTCTCATGGAACGTATAGTCTCCATGTATAACCCAATTATAGCAATGCAATAACTCAAGTTTTGAGGACTTTACTGTAGACATGCCTTTGGTTTTCAAGGACTGCAAAGAGTCAGGAGAATGAATCGACATAAGTACTTGGGACTAAACCTAATACCAAGAATTAACCCAATGGTTGTCAATGAGAGTGGTATCACCCAATGGAGAGCATTTGGGGAAATGAATGACAGTTGCTCTTGAATGACACAATATTGGAGGATTTTACCAGCGTTTAGAAGGTAGAGGAAGAAAGACTAGAATAGTGTAGTGCTCAGGACAGCTCTGCACTACAAAAAATTGCCCCACATCCTGCAAAATTTTGAATGTCTTATTGCACATTTATGTAGGTGAAAACCTCTGTACAATTATCTGAGACTAGATGCTAACTCCATTTACACATAAGCACCAAGCAGCTTTCAGTATTTTAATATATGATGAATTTTCTAACTGCCTAACTACCATGTAAATTAAGGGAAGACTATACATTATTACTTAAAAATTTTACCAAGATTTGTTTATAATTTTGGAAGATCATATCATTGTCTGCAATGCTGTCCATGGCCTTTGAATCGCCAATACAGCCCGTCTGTATCAGTCTATGTTGGTCCTACATGTATCGTATATTACATGTTACTTTCCATATTACATTATGGTGAACCTACATTAGTTGCAAAAGTCTGTCAACTTCATATTTCTCCTATTGTAATATAGCAGAATATTTCTTCATTAAAATAGTTATAATATCATTGTAAATTACTTTCTTATTTTTTCTCTTTTAATTACTCATAAGGCATTATATTTATTTTTGAAATTTTGTGTATAGAGATGTTATTATTTATGAATTTCATTTCAGCATTATAAAAGGGGTTAACAACATTTGTCATAAAATAGAGTTTTGGCTCTTAACCCAACCAGCTAAGTGATTAACTAACTAGTTGCAAGGGGATGCCATTGGGACTACATAAGGGAGTGGCTGGGATGAATGCGTTCATTTTTTATGCTTATTATTTATAACCACTTATTCCTAGAATTCAACTCAGAAATACCCTGAGGCAACTGGAATTGGATCCCCAAAGTACCCAAACACTGTGCTATGAATGACCCCTGCATCAAATGAACAGCTCTCCCCACGTGGTCTCCAGGTTTGTTCTCTTCATTGGAGGTGAACCCACACAGTGGGGCTGGAATCTGATTCTTTTTTGCTGAACAGTAAGTGGTGGCTTATAGGCAGCTAAAAAATATGTATTAATTCAAGAAAAAGTTTAGAAATTATGGGAAAAAATGTCCCATCTGATCTTAGACACCTAGAAAGGGCAATAAAAAGAGAAGAGGGATGTGCAACTTTATTTGTCTCTTGGGAAAATCACATTTTATTTACTCTCAGTTTAATAATTTTAAATAACACATTCTGCCTTCGAGTCATCTCTAGTACTCAAAATTGGTACAATGTGTAATTAGAGTTAATTCTTGGCATGGTTCCTAGGTTGTTTGAAAATATATTTTGAGGAGCCAAATTTTAGGACGAGCGTTGATTACAGCGTGAACAATTAACTGCATGGAATAACATAAATAAACCTGCATTCGAGCCATAGGTAATGAATCAGTGAGCCTGGGAACATTGATTAAGCACGCGTCAGCATGTTGTTGGGTAGGTCAGGTCAAAGAGACTCTCCGCTCTTGTAGGCCTGAACAATAAGGGAGGCAACTCAGATTAGAGGGGCGCAGACGTGCAGCCCAGACTCCCCGCCATCACATTGGGAAGCAGCAGGGCCCAGTGGTAGGGTGTGGGTTCTGGAACCAGCCTTCCTGTTTAGAATTCCAGCTTAGTTATCAATCGCTGTGGGACCTTGAGCAAGTCTTTAATCAGGCTATGTCTCCCCTTCCTCATCTGTAAAATGAGGCTGACCGTAATAATTATATCCACCTGGCAAAGTTGTTATGAGGAAGAACTAGTTAATATAGTTAAAGTGTTCAGAACAGTGTCTGGCATTTAGTGAGTGTCATATAAGCAATTGTTAAATAAGTTAAATTTACTGGTTACCTGAATCAAATTTAAATACTACAATAAGGAGAATCTCAAATTTGAGGAAGAGATGTCTTGCCTGAAGGTGCAAATACAAAATTAACACCAGGCTTAAACTCAGACAGTACATGTATGTGTATTGGCTGAGGAGGAGGCAATGATGATATGGGAAGACCACCACACCTAGCCCACCTCCCACCCAGCGATCACTTGACAGGGCAGTGACCATACCATATTGACATTAAATACAGAAAGGGGAAGAGCATATTGTGAAACGGCAAGAGAAGTGAGAGTTGCAAATTGCTCCAGCAAAGGAATAAAGCAGAATTTGCTTATCTTCTTCCCACTAGTCAGGGAAGATCTGTCAGAGATGGGAATTCTTATTTGATTTATTTAGCAAATATTTATGGAGGGCCTATTGTGTGTGAATGGTGATACTAGGCAACAGAGCTGGGATAAATAGATTCTTTTTTTTTTTTTAAAGATTTTATTTTTTACCTTTTTCTCCCCAAAACCCCCCGATACATAGCTGTATATTCTTCATTGTCGGTCCTTCTAGTTGTGGCATGTGGGACACTGCCTCAGCGGGGTTTGATGAGCGGTGCCATGTCCGCGCCCAGGATTTGAACCAATGAAACAGTGGGCCGCCTGCAGCGGAGCACATGAACTTAACCACTTGGCCACGGGGCCAGCCCCTGGGATAAATAGATTCATGCCCTCAAAGGAACCTCCATTCTTTCTGAAGAAGCACATATGTGTCTAGACAAACAGCAGAGAATGAGTGAAAGGGAAGTGGAGTTATAGGAGATAAGCTAAATGGCAGTGTTAGCTCACTTGTCCTGGGTGCTGGGAAGGCTGTGTGTTGGCAGCACTTGGAGCAATAGTCAGACGAGCTTGGTGCATGTGAGTAGAGAGGCTATAGGGCCATACAGGAAAAATCAGGGGTGAGTGATGGAGAGCTGGACCTAAAAGCATCAAAAACACTTTGGAGCTGAGTGACCTGAGACAGACTGAGTGAGCAAAGGCCTCTGTATTGGGTGCTCTGGGGTGTAAGGCCAAGTAAGAAAACTGAACTGCCCTCACCAAAAAGAGGCCCATCACTGAGTCATATGTCCAGGCTCAGATGGAAGTTGCCTAGGGGAAGCCTGTGTGGGGGATCAGAATTTGCCACCCCAAAATGTGTCCCTTTGGTTTAATTATTTTTAAGACCAAAAGACTCAGAAAGAAACTTTGAGCTTCCCCCTAACTGCCTAAAAGAATTTAAGATAGAAGGCCTGCTTCAGGAAGGAGCTATCACCATAAATAACTATAGTATAATGTGAACTTAAGTGTGGTAGACAAGGAGGAACCTAGCCAGGCCCATCTAATCAAAGTCCTCCCCACATGCCATTGTTTTTGCAAGGCAAACATTTGTTTATCAAACATTTGCTTTTCCATCTCCATGTGAATTGCCTGCCTCCTCTTTGAAGTCCCAAACCACTACGCCCAACATCCTCCTTTGTCTTTAGCTGAAGATGGTATTTAAGGTGGTGGCTTCAGCCGTTTTGGTGAGTTACTCAGTATTCCTGGGTTTCTCCCGTATATACATGTCATTAAATTTTGTTTGATTTTTTCCTGTTATTCTGTCTCATGTCAATTTAATTTTTAGACCAGCCAGAAGAATCTAGAGAGTAGAGGAATATTCTTCCTCCCCGACTCCTGAAAACAGGATCTATGGGCCTTTATAATTGTTCCTCTCCTCTCTTTGCTCTGTTTCTCACTCTATAGACTTGATTCTCTCAAAATGGCTGAAGTACATGGTGGAGACGTGGCCTCCAGCAGCTCCAGCTCACATCTTTACAGGCTCAGACCACAAAGGAGACATTCCCTCTTCTTATTAGGAAAAAATAATCCATGGAAGAACTGCTTGACATATCCTAGGCGAGATGAGCAACCTGGACCACTCTCTGGCGCCAGAGAAGTAGAAGCATCTAAGCAGAGGACAACTCCCATTTGGTTTTCAGGGCTAGAGCTGGGAGGAGGGGAACATCAAACAAAGTAGTAGTTTCCCCCTCAGCTTCTGTCTGCTTATGGTGGCAAGAGTGGTGCCTCCGTCAGGAGTGGGTGGATTACTGAGCAGACGGTGCCAATATTAGTTTTGTGGAAAGAGCGGCCCATCGAGGAGCTCAGGGATAGTGTCAGGTTAGATGGGGGCAGGAGGTGGAACCCTGCAATTGGAAGGAACCCTAGTCTCTTGACTCCAACTTAGATATGTGGCCTCCAATATTCTCTGAACTGCATTAGGCAACCCAGTCACATCTTCTTAGTTTAGGGAAATTAGCAGAATTAGAAGTCAGAATAAAGTTAGTTTGTTTGTTTGTTAATATCTTCATTCTGACAAATCAAGACCCTAAAGCTTGTCCTCCCTTGTGGGAGCTACAGATGGCCTACATTCAGGGGCATCACAGTCTAGTACAGGAACCATCTGGGATCCACTGCCTCAAGCAGGAACATAATCCATGCCACAGAGGAGCCCCATTGTAATGGAAACACAGCAGCCAGCAGGACACACATGCAAATTGTGTATACGGAGAACAATTAGTAATCGTTTATTTGCCTTTTTTCTCTCCCTGTCTCACATAATACCACGGTTTATGCAGTCTTCCCTAAGCACTGGCAATTTTCAAGCTTTCAGCTTCTCTCTTCAACTCCTGTTCCTCTTCCCCAAGACACATCAGTTGTCACAGGGTTTTTTTCTTTTGTTTTAGCCTTGGGCTAGGCCATAAATTGCCTGTGGCCTTGACCTGACTAGTTGCAAGGCACTTCTTTCACTATGTAACCTAGACCCAACTGAGTGAGTAAGAACTCTGCATGGCCAGCCCGACTGGATGACCCATTCATACTGGCCTTCCCAGTGCAGAAAGGGACCATTTCTGCCTGGACAAGAACCCTTTAAAGGATGTTTTTGATTAAGTGCTAGACCCAGTTTTCCACCTAACTATGGCACCTGGAGATGGAACTTGGAAGCTTCTGGTGAGTGTGCCCAGTGATGGGTTTCCTTGTGGAGAGATGAAGACTCATTATGGGTTGGGGGGCACGGAAATAGATATAGATAGATAGACAGACAGACAGACAGATAAAAAATAGGTGCAGGTATAGAGAGAGCAAGAGAGAACACAGGTGTCTACGCATGTTTATATGTATGTATGTATATACATGTGTATGTATATGGTGGCTGTGCATACACAGTTCAGTGAAGAGGGAATGTTCCAGCTGGAGGCAATGATGAATGAGGCATTTCATGATGAGCTTTTAGAAACTTAGGAGCTTCTTTTGAACGTATATATTCCTCCACCTATCACCAAAGAGAGCATTTTCCAAAGGATAATAATTTGCTCACGGTTAAATGAAAGCACATCATTTTAAGCTTGCCTCTGGCCCCCATTAGGCTATGAGGGTGGAAGTATGGTTTCCAAAGTTTCTGCCCAGCTATTCACAACACTTTGGGGTCTTGGTATAGGATATCATATCCATGTGTAATGGGAGAGCTGTTGAGAAAATGTTCTTTTTCTTATCCAGGTAAATGCATTGCAAGGAAGGAGCAGTGAAACAAGGAGAGAATAGAGGTTCATTAAAAAAGCAGTTCTGGAAAAGGTAGTTTGCAAGATATATAGGAGAAAAAGTAAGGAGAAAAGTGGTATAAATGACTTTTCCAGCTATGCAGTTGGCTGAAATATTCTATGCCTCAATTTACCCTAATGATAAGATAGGGAGATTATTATGGGCCCCCATCTTCACAACCCGTACCAGCTCTGGGGGGAAGAAGTACTGGAATGCCTGATGCCTAGATTATCTGCTAAACCTGTGGCTTTATCAGAAGATCAATAACGAGGATAATGATGCCCAGGTTTCTACAGGATGCTTTAGGGCCTTGGGGTCTTTGCAGATGCTGTTTCTCTACCTGGAATTTCTCCTCCTCTCATTTACTTAGATAACTTACTATTCTTTAAGTCTGGCTTAAAAATGACTTCTCAAAATAGGCTTCCCCTGGTGCTCCAAGACTAGGTTATGGCCCCTGGTTACTCAAGCACTCGCATTTTCTTTTATAGAACTGATAACTGTAATTAATATATTGAGTATTCAGTTAATGTTTTCCACTCATCAGATGTAAAGAACCCTGTCATCAGTATTGCTGTATCCTCACGGTCTAGCCTTGTACCATCACACAGCATGGATTCAACAAAGAACTAGACTGCACTGCACATAAGGTTGAGGGTCGGGCAGATTGGGTTTGAGACCTGCGTTGGGTGGTCCATTGCACTACGCAACTGCAGGTAAGTCACTTAACTTCTCTCAGCCCCAGTATCTTCATCTGTAAAATGTGGATAGAATAGTACCTAGTGTTGTTAAGTGAGCATGTATGTACTCAGCACAGTGCCTGCCACACAGAACAAACTCACCAAATACTAGTTATTGTTCATTATAATTAACATTCCCATCTGGAGAATAGAAAAGGCATTTTTAACGTTGCATTTTAAAAAATCAATCATAAGGAGCATGGTATATTTTACAAACTCATGTTATCTTTAAACATGTGAATCTCATGTAAAGAAAAATTAAATACTGATGCAATTTTAGTCACTCTGTCTATTAATAGGCAAACAAATTCATTTAGAATTGTGTGTGTGTGTGTGTGAGGAAGACTGTCGCTGAGCTAACATCCGTGCCAATTTTCCTCTATTTTGTATGTGGGATGCCACCACAGCATGGCTTGATGAGCAGTGCTAGCTCCCTGCCCGGGATTTGAACCTGGGAATCCTGGGCCACCAAAGTGGAGTGCATGAACTTAACCACTACATCACCAGGCTGGACACCTCATTTAGAATTTTTCATGCAGAAAAATAACATACATATCTGTTAGTAACCAGCAAAGTAGCTAGGAGTGTGGCTCTAGTGCCAGACTGAGTAGGTTTAAAACCTGGCTTTACCACTTACTAACTCTGTGCCCTTGCTTAAGATCGTTAATTCCTGCCTTCAGACTGCTCTGGCCACTTCCTCTCCTTGTTCCAGTCATGCCAACACCACCCCACCCCCATGTTCCCTCCACATTTCAAAGCCTGGATCACTGTCCTCTCCAACACCTCTCCATCATTTTTGGTGACTTCAATAGCGACTAAGATGATCCTTTCAACTCTCAAACCACTCGGCGCCTTGACTTTTCTCCTCAAATGATCCTGTCCTCCACCCTCACAACCATGGTCATAGCCTACATTACCAATATCTGCAACCCCTCTTGGTCACAATTTGAAGAACCCAGTATTTGACCACGACCTCCTATCTTCCCAGCTCACTCCTCCTAAGGCCATAACGATTTTCCACCCTCCTGAGACTTAATATCCATTCATCCAACCACCGCTTTACTGACCCTCATTCACCTCACGTACTATCTCCCCTCTTTACTCAGATTAAATTCTGTGATCCATTAATATAATCACATCCTTTCACATAACCTTAGCTCTCTCACCCCTCATTGCCTCATCATGTTTGTCTGAAACACTCCAACACGGGTTAAACTCAACAACCCTGTGGCTTCATTTCTGTGTTTGCACTAATGAAAGCAACTGGCAACCACACTGATGGGTCTCATTTAAAATCCCACACCACTGACCTCGAGTGGGCTCTGAATACTGCCTAGTGATCAAACCACATTTTCCTTGGCTGTTCACTCTCCCATCCTCTAGATCATTATTTCGTACTGTCTTCTTTCTCCTCAAACCTTCGACACCTCCTCCCCCATCCTCACCCTCAGCTAATGATCTGCTTCCTATTAATTGAGAAAACAGAGGCAATCTGATTAAAAGCTTTTACCACCACATCCGCCCACCTGCCTTCCCCTGTGCCGATTACTTGGCCCTCCTTCCAGTAATTAGGCAGGAACAGTTTGTGTTCTTGTCTAGAATGCTGCCATCCCAACTCACCCTCTGGCACCGATAGGCACTGGGATATAGGGAAAGGATCCCCAGGTGGAAGTCACAAGTCCAAACTCCCTTCTGCTACTAGGACCTCAAGCAAATAAGAGCATCCTAGAGCCTCAGTTTCTTTGTATGTAGAATGGAAATCATGAGGTATAACATAGTCCACACGAACTTCCATTGTCGGACAAAGAGCATGTCAACGAAGTTCAGGTCTTAGATAATCTTTGATTATTCATTTCTTAATCAACTTTTTTGTGGTTTTCATTCTATATTTGATGTATGTGCATGTGTGTCTTTACCATAAATGATCTCATTTACAGATAGAACCGTGAAAACTGACAACCTCTGCCTCTCTGTGGCTCAGGTTTCTCATCTGTAAAATGGGATAATGATAGCCCACCAACTGCACAGGACTAAATGATCTGACATGGGCAAGCAGCTTACGGTAAACTTGGATGCAGTGAGTTCTGAATACATGTTGGCTGTTATTATTCACACATTATTAAGAAGGCTGCTTCTAAATGTTGAAAAGGGCCTTTTCCTGAAAAAATTTTAGAAGTATATAAAATGATTTTGAAAATGATGATAATGAACAAAATGTTGTGACTTCCCCCCCCCCCCCCATTTTGGAATTCAGAGATACAACTTTGACCAAAAAAGTGGCAATAAAGACAAATACACGCAATCCTGTTGCTTAAATTTATGTGTCAACTTGATTGGACCATGGGGTGCCCAGATATTTGCTCAAACATTATTCTGGGTGTCTCCATGAGGGTATTTCGGATGAGATTAACATGTGAGTGAGTAGACTGAGTAACGCAGGTGGCCTTCCCTGATATGAGTGGGCCTCATCTGATCAGTCGAAGGCCCGAATACAGCAAGAAGGCCGACCCTCTCCCCGATAAGAGAGACTTCTTTCTGCCTGGTGGCCTTTGAACTGAGACATCAGTTCTTCTGCCTTTAGACTTGAACTGAAACATTGACTTTTCTCAGGTCTTGAATCTTCTGGCCTTCAAACTGGAACTACATCCTCGATTCTCCTGGTCTCAGGCCTTTGGACTCAGAGCAGGACTATGCCATCGGCTCTCCCAGGTCTCCAGCTTGCTGACTCTGGATCTTGGGACTTGTAGCCTCCATAACTGCGTGAGCCAGTTCCTTATAATAAATCTTTCTATATGTTCTACAGCCTATTGTTTCTGTTTCTCTGTAGAATGCTGACTAACACACACATATACATACACAAATATGGAACCCACATTTAACCTTTTTGTCAACACAAAGTATGTCAGGGAATAAGCGAAGTGAGGGGATATGGGTATGGACCCCGGTTATGCAGGAGACATTAGTACCTTGATCCCTACCGCATGCCTTATGGGGAGAAAGGATGGACATCTGCTTCTGTAAACCCAGGGGGCATCAAAGAAGGCAGAGTCGGAGTCCATCTGTGCTCAGATGGGGAAAGTTGGCCCAGAAACCTGCAGTTTCCCTGTATATTCTGGGATCAAGGATTGTATAAAGGCAGAAGGAAGAAATCTTGAACAGTCAGAAAAAGCTGGTAACAGTAGTTGCCATTTATTGAATGAACATTTACCACGTGGCAGGCAAGCACCAAGTTCAGGGCCATCCATGCATCATTTCACACCACCTGTATCACTATGCAGCTATATGGTTATTATCCTCAGGTTGCAAAGGTAAACAAAGTTTCAGCAAGGTTAAGTAAGTTGTCCAAGGTCACACAGCTAGTAAGGGACAGAGGTGAGTGCTATCATGGAGCACATAGTCCTTACTTTTTTCACAGCTTGCCTTCCTCCTCTCACAATCACGGACATAGAGCTGCTGGAGAAAATACACAAAGACAGCATTGGGTCTAGACGCAGGTATGTCACCTGGATATTGGCCTGGCTTGCCCATGACTGGCCTCTAGGTGCAGAGTGGTGGGTGGGGCAGGTGTAGGGTGATGGGCAGGGTAGATTGTATTCGTAGTGCACAAGAATTACCTGCTGTCTTGCCTGTGTTTTCACGGAGTAATGCTAGCATACTCCCTGTGGTATTAAAGTCACCTGTGTATCTGTCTTTCTCTTTAAATGTTCTCTCACTGACATAGCCACTGAATCTCCTTTATCCTTGTGTCTTTCATAAGTGACATTTAGCAAAATGGCTCTCAAGCTTTGGGGTACATCAGATTCACCCCATATATGAGCACAGCAGTTCTCAGTTGCTCTCATTCCACATATCTAAGATGAGGTCAAGCATCAGTATTTTTTTTTTCCTGAGGAAGATATGCCCTGAGCTAACATCCATGCCAATCCTCCTCTATTTTGTATGTTGGTTGCTGCCTCAGCATGACCGCCAATGAGTGGTGTAGGCCCATGCCCAGGATCCGAAGCTGGGAACCAGGGCTGCCAAAGTGGAGCGTTCAGAACTGTAAACACTTAGCCGTGGGGCTGGCCCCCAAGCATCAGTATTTTTAAAAAGTTAGATGGATGACTCTAAACACACAAGAAGTTGAGAATCACTGACCTGACCTGTGCCCACTCAGGCCCTGAGTGAATCTTTATGAATGAGCTTGGTGTTCCATAAGATACAATTGCCTCCAAATGGAAATTACAATCTAGCCTAAGAATTTGCTGGAACCCACTTTTTAAATTTCTGAATAATAATGAGAGGTGAAGTATATTGAGTTCCTTCCTGTCCCCTTTATTGACGAATTAAGATTATCCCGAATCTCATTACAATTATATAAGATACACGTTTGTTCTTTTTAAATTGTCAGTCATTTTGATTTTAGTGGATCAACATTTCCAGCAAAACAGTATTATACAGAATTGATATTTTCAGACATTTATCCACAGGAACAACTGCCACCCCCCATACATACATACGTGTGCCCATGCACACGCTCCACACATGCTCACATACTCACAAACTCACACACATTGCCATGGCTGCAACATTTCCTTTGGGGTTGGGGGGCGGTCAGATGGCTGGGAGGACTCAGATTGCTTTCCTCTCCCTCTCTTTACCTCTGGCAGCTGCTGTGGACACTGAAAGCAGGACTGCAGAACAGAGCCGCTGAGAGCAGGGTCCCTTGCAGGCGACCACCGGGCCCCCAGTCATTCACACAGGTCACCCCAGAAAGGTCTCACCACGGCTCAGATTTTTGGGGTGGGCTCTGCAGTCAGACAGATCTCCACTCGAGTCCAAATTCTGAATTCGAGTTCCTTGCCAGCTGTGCGAAACTGACCAGATATTTAACATTTCCAAGCTTCTCTTTCTTTTTCTGTGAAATACTGAAATTCTAAATACTAAAATACCGAAATTCTGTGATACCAAAAACTGCCTGTTACTTTTAGGACTGTAAGAAGAGTCACTGAGTGAATAAACACCATTCCAGTACAACGACTGAAATAGTTGTCACTTTCTAAATGGAAGTTTCCTTCCCCCATTTCTCTCTGGACTCTGAATCTAAAGGCTCAGTCGATTTTCACCCTGGGCTACTGCAGCCAAGGTCTCCAGTTCAATCCTCCTGGAAGCCTGTTTGTCTCGCTTGCTCCTGTCCATGAGCACAGCCTGTGCTAGGCGTTCTTGGACACCCACGTGTGCTCACAAATGAAAAGGACATGAGCTTGGTAATGGATCTGTGCAAATCCATCCCTGTGCAAGAAAAACAGCCCCGCACCTCTTCGCTGCTGTGTGCGACCTCTCTGTACAAAGCGGGGCCCGCACCCGGGGCTCCCTCCTCCTCCACAGACACACACGTCCAGTTCCAGCGAGAAGGAAAGAAAGTGAGAAGCAGTGACAAGAGGGAAGAGTAAACGATTAGAGGTAGAGGACGTGCAGAAGAGACAGCTTCTTATGCTTCTACGATCTTATATCAGGGGAAACTGACCACGTAAATAAACCAGGGAAGACTCTCACAGAGGACTTAAATAGAGCCTTACCTTCTCCCCAAAGTACTTTCCTATCTACTAATTTGTTGCAATTCAACATATATTTAGCAAGTTTCACAATTAATTCAATCCCTCATTCACTTATTCATTTCTGTAGTTACTTGAAAAATATTAATTAGCCAATTTCCATGTAAAAAACACTTTGCTAAACACTGTCAAGGGACACAGACATGATTAATGCCATCAAGGACTTCATTACTGTGATCCTGACACAGGAGAGCACTGGGACACGCAGTAAAAGGCTGGGTCCCTCTCCCAGATCATGGTCTAATGGGACAAGAATGACGAGTAAGCAATCCATGCCTTTTGGTTTGTCAATGTTTAAGAGACAGCAAGTAAAAGCCATTATTTATGTACGTTTACAGCAGTCAACAAGCAAAGTGCTTTACGTTTATTACTTCACTTTAATTCTCATAAAAACTTTGAGGCATAGGCATTCTATTATTTCCGTTTAATAGATGGGGAAAGTGAGGCTTAGGAAATTTAAATAACGTTAGCCAAAGTCTCCTAGCTAAAACATCCAGCCCAGTGCTTTCAGATGCTAAAGCCTGCTCTGACCTCCAGGTATGACCTCTCCCAGGTGCTGCTGGACCACAAAGGGAGTAACTGAGCTGCAGCAGCTGGAGGGGTTAGCAAGATGAGGACACATCCACAGTTCCAGGCAGAAATAAGAAGGTAGGATTGAAAAGGCTGAGTTTTAACTGTGAGCATCTGGCAAGATGTGCAGCAGGTAGCTAGATAAACTGGGCTGGCACTTAAAAGAGAGAGAGGCACAGAGATTCGGGGGGAAGACCAAGGCCATGAGAGTAGAAGAGATAGTACTAACAACAACGTGGCCACTGATCAAGCATTTTCTCTCTCCATTTACCCCTATTTCATAGATAGGATCACTGAAGCTCATAGCGGTGAAATTGCCAAAAAATCATTTAGAAGATAAATGAGGTAAGATCATTCATTCGTTCATCCATTTATTCAGCAAATATGTATTCAGCAGCTGGCATGGGCCAAGCTTGTGTTCTGGAGACATAGAGGTGAACAAAAGCAAAGATGGTGAGGTTCTGCTTCTTGGAGTTTGTACTAATGAATATGAAGTCACAGTTGCTCTGAGAAAGGAATGTGGTCCCTGAGTATATAAGGTCAAGGACTGCCTGTTTGAGAAGGTGAGGGTTAAAAAAGGCTAAGGGATCTTTTTACATACAAATTAGATTGAGTCACTCCCCTCCTTTCAATTCCTGGCCCTCAAGCACCCCCCCTCCCCCGCCCCCCCTCCCCCGCACCACCTAGCCCTTGCCTACCTCTCCGACACTCCCCCAGCCTCTCTCTCCCTGCTTATTACATATGCCAGACTCATGGCGTCTGACAGTTCCTAGAAGGGGCCAGGGCTTTTCCTCCTCCAGGGCCATCGAGGGTGTGGCAGCCCTGGAAACCTTACCCTCCCTCCAGGTCTGGCTGGTACTTTCTCATCTCTCAGTTTCAACTTCAACACAGCCTCTGAGGCTCTGGTTCCCAGATTTCAAGTTACTCTGCTCCTCCCCTCACTTTATCATTCTCCATTAGCCCTCTGTCTATTTTCCCTCACTGTACTTTTCACAGCCCTAAGTGTTCTGTAATACGTTTGTTTCCTTGTTTGTTCTAGTGCCTTCCCCACCAGAGTGGTCATCCCTTGAGGGCAGGAGCTCTGTGAGTCTTTTCCACAAGGTATCTGCAGCTCATAGCAGAGCCAACACATAGTAAAGCCCTCAGGAAAAAAAATCACTGTTTAATGAATGATTTTGGTGATTATTAATAAGCAAAAGTATGTGGTATTAGAAAGAGCAGTTTCTACACGTGTGTGGTGTTTGTGTGTGTAAGAGAGATGAAGAGAGGAAGCGAGAGAGAGAGATCACCAAATTGAGTCTAAGGTTTCAAGGTAATAATGATAACACCAGCATCAACAATCTTCAGTAAGAAATTAACTGAAAATAAAAGCAGAGATAAAACATGTAGGTTTTTAAAAGACATTTAGGCAGTGAAAGTAAATGAGAAAAATAATATGGAGAGATAATAGGGTCAAGGGATCATCTGGCATTTGAACAAGGGAGAGGAGGTGTCTCCGTATAATAGTAGATGCAAGAAAATGGCTGGGGGGGCAAGACTGTAGAGCAAATAAGAAGAGTCAGAATGACAAATTAAGGTGGAGAATTTAACTGTGGCAGTGAGAAGGACACATCCATTTTCAAAGACAGGAGTGAGAAAGGGTAAAAATGTGGAGAGACTGACAGCAACATGGAAGGAAAGTAAGGGAGCCTGTGCCCTATGGGTCTGATTTGGCTAAGTTAGATCTGAGGTCTTGGGCTGAGAGTGAGGGGCCAGGACAGAACTGGGTGCTTGAGGACAGTGAAGAGTAAAAACGCTTGACATGACCATGACAAGAGATGAGTAAGAAGATTGTGATGCTGCTCTGAGTCCCTGGTTGGACTTACAGAAAGATTACCCATCAGAAGTTTCTATGGGGCTCTTCCTAGCTCTAGGAAGCCCCAGAGCAGCAGAGAAGCAAGCAAAAAGCTATCATAAAGCTTGGAAAGGCCAGACAGGAGTGGCAGAAGATAAAAAGTACAATCATTTGGAAGTGACTGTGACTGTATTTTTATAAATGGCTTCGCATGGGGCCTGGGCTGGCTGAGGAGACAATAAAGCCGGGAAAGGGACAATGGATTTGATGGGTATTGAAAAATGAAGTCCAAGAGTAGAACCTTTGGGAGGATGGAATGGGGCAAGGAGAAGCTGGGGAGGCTGTGGGGAACTGCAAAGTTCAAAAGCTTAATGGTGTAGTGCTTTTCAAATAATAACGCCATCAAGGAGTGTCCTTGCTAGTAATCACCTAAATAGAGAAGAATTGGAAGATACGGATGAACCGAGACACCTGTTAGAAGGGCAAATAACATGTATGTTTCTTCATTCATCAAAACAGCTACTGAGGATTTACTTTGTGTCAAACACCACCCTCATCACTGGGGAAGTAAAGTCAAGTAAGACATGGCCCCTCTACTCAAGGACCTATAGTCTAATAAATGAACCAGACAGATCAATGGATTATTATCATACTTGGTGATATGGGTGGAATTGTGTCCCCCAAAAAAGTTACGTTGAAGTCCTCATCCTCATACCTCAGAATGCAACCTTATTTGGAAACAGCATCCTTGCAGCTGTAATTAGTTAACATGAGGTCACAGGGGAGAAAAGTGGATCCCTACTCCAATAGGATTGGTGTTTTAACAAGAAGATGACCGTGTGAAGACACAGACACACAGAGAGAAGACCATGTGAAAAGAGAGGCAGAGATTGGAGTGATGCAGCTGCAAGTCGAGTAACATCTGGGGCCACCAGAAGCTGGAAGAGGCAAACAGGAAGCTTCAGAGGCAGGATGGTCCTGCCAACACCTGGATTTCAGACTTCTGGCTTCCAGAACTGAGATAATGCATCTCTGTTGTTCTGAGCCATCCAATTTGGGGCACTTTGTATGACAGCCCTATGAAACTAGGACATTTGGTAAAATGCACTCAGTGGAAGGATATTTGAGGTGTTATAGATCCACAGAGGAAGGGTATCTCTTGGGACCTGGGGGCCAAAGAATGCTTTGCAGAGAAGGCGGAAGAAACCCAATTCTGCAGGATAACTATGAATTGATTTAACAAAGATGGGGGGATGTTCAGTCCACAGAGAGACAAAGCTGTGCATTTTGTCACGGAGATATAGCACAGCCGGTGGAGCTGTCCTCCTGGAGCCCAGCAGCCAGATGCCAAGCCCTGGAGATGAAGCCAGAGCAGAGCCGGGTAGCAAAGGCTTTGTGCGCAAACATAAGGAGTTGGAATTTTATCCTGAAAGGTAATGGAGAGCTGCTGAAGGATTTTAAGCCATAGGGGCAAGAAGAATGGTTAGCAGGCTGAGGGAGTAATCCCCATGAGAAGTGAGAAGGGATGGGAAGAAGTGAGCAGCCAGATGGGGGAGAGGGGTGATAGACTGGATGTGAGAGTGAGGAAGAGAGAGGAAGTCAGGATGGAACCCAGATCTCTGCCTCGAGCAACCAGGTGGTGGTGGTTCTATTCACTGTGCGATGGGATCGAAAGGAGGAAGATGTTGGCAGCGAGTTCAGCTTTGGAGACACCGAGTTGGAATTGTTTAAGCTGGTAGGGTGAGGTCATGAAAGGCGAGAAGGTGAAGATCTTATTACGTCAAATAGTCTTGAGAAGTAGAAAATCAGGACGCAACTGGAAATACAGGTCAGTAGAAAGATGGAAGTGGCCTGACTGTGCAGAATCCAATTAGAAAAAAGATTTTTACAATTAACCGTGCCCCAAAGCTTCCAGTTGCAACATAAGTGTGAGGCAGCGTCTCCGGAAATTTCCTCCTCCAGGGAGCTGGCCAATCCACAGAAAAATCCTGTGAGTCATGTAGGGTTGGCTATTAATTGAGTCCTGTGGGGAATAAAAAGGGGGGAGACAGAGAACAAGATTCTAAATCCATGGCTCTATCAGCCGCACGTATTCCGGGAGGTACTGAAGGCTGTGTATGCCGAGGGCAGATGGTCACACTGAATGTATCAACGACACCATTCTGTGATTGTTGATTGGCCTGAGTCTAGTACAACGGTGGTTCTCAACCTTCAGTGTGAGGTTAAATCCCCTGGAGGGCTTGCTAAATTGTGAATTGCTGGGTTCCACAGAGTCTCTGATTCAACAGGTCTGGGGTAGGCTGGAGAATGTGCATTTCCAACAATTTCCAAGGTGACACTGATGCTGCTGGTCTGGGGACCCCACTCTGAGAACCATTGTACTAGTGGTCATAACCCTCACTGGGCATCAGAGTCACCTGCAAAGCTTTTAAACTATACCAATGTCGGGCTCAATCCCCCGAAAGGTCTGATTTCATAGGTCTGATATGGGGTGTGGCCATGGACAGCTTTTACTACACACGAGGAGATTCTAATGTGCAGCCTGGGTAGAGAACAGTAGCCTTGCTCAGCTCCTGCCACTGAGCTAGATACCCAGGAGCACAGAGTGAAAAGACCTGGCCCAGATCTTAAAGGAGTTCTTGGTTCGTGGGAGAATGATAGGTGTGCATACATTTATGTAACGTAAGGGAGGTGAGTAATGGAGGTTTGGAAAAGTGCAGTGTGAAGCTGAGGGGAAGCAGCGGATGCCACAGAGTGGATGATGACTGAGGCGAGGTTTGGAAAGGTAGACTGGAAGAAAGAAAGGTTTGACTTCTCCAGGTCAACAAATGAAGAAAAGGAGGGCAACGGTGATGTTGGGGTGGGAGACATTTGATGATGACAGGGGGCTCCAGTCATCATGTTTTGATGACATGATGATGTCATCATGTTTGATGATGATCATGTTTGATGTTTTAGAATGTGTTTTGTCTGGATAATGCAAGGGTTCAACATGGCAGATACACCAGGGCCATGAAGGTAAATGGGATGAGGCTGGTCGGGCTGGCAGGGGGCAGGTCAGGAAGCGGCATGCATGACAGGCTGAGACTCTGGGCCACTGGGGGTCACGCGGAGCCATGAAGAGCTCCCTACAGTGTCCCTGGCATTCCCACTGGGCTCCCTTCCTTGCCTCACCGTTATAGCCTCCACAGAAAATCTTCGCAACTCCCTGCGTTTTCTTGTTACTTTTCATGTAAAAGACAGACAGGAAAAAGCAATTCAGCACCTCGATCTTGTTAGACTCGCAGCAGATTTCAATCCCCCTGACTTATTTACGGGCCTATTTTTCCCAAGTGCTTCTTTTCCCTGGTATATTTGTAAACACTGTTTTTATCCCTCTTATGCCTTTGGCAGCATTAACTCATTCTGCACTCATCGCCCTTATCTTTCCTATGAAAGATGGTCACAGACATAGTTAAAATTCACAGATTTTTTCTGTCTCCCAAAACTTTTCTGATTTGCGGTTTATGGATGTTTCCTTGCGGAGGCCATTTTTTTTTGCTGAAGGCAACTCGCTCATCAGCTCAGGATGCGTTTTCTACTTTTTGCATCCCAGTGCCCCAGTGCCGTGCGCACGGGCCTCTTTCTCTCTCTCTCTCAAGCCTGGAAAGCATTTGCGCTGACCTTGGACTTGGGCACGGTGGTCGGGCAGCCTCGGGCCTCTGGACTAACAAAGGTTTTCAGATTCCTGTGGCTGTCCCTCTTGCATCTCCCACGAGCCTCAAATCCACTCACACAAATGACAGCTGCTGGACCTGTCCCTCTTGTATTGTGCCACTGTAGAATATTCCAGCCAGAACCTAATCCATTTTGTCAACCAACTGCAAGCAGAGACTTGAGGAAGTCCAGTGATTCTAACAGCCCAGCCAGAGCCAGATAGAGAAAGACACAACGGCGGAGGCTGGCCCCCGTGCCTCATTGATACCATGAAAGCTTTGCGATTTCTTGGGTCTTTCAGCAGTCTCCAAGATGGGGCGTCTATTCTCCCTCCACACCACCGGTGCAGCAGCCAGGAATAAAGGCTGGGGCTCAGTCATTGTTCAGTACTGACAGCCAGGAGAGCGGAGTGTTGGAAAGTGCCATTCTGCAGCATTTCCCTTCTGATCTCCTCTCCCTCCAACTTAAATGATGGGGGATGGGAAGCATTGCTCTGGGGAAAAAGAAATGGTAGGGCTTTACTTCCTTCAGAACTATCCAGAAATGAAAATTATTGCCTTGTAGGTAGTAAGGTCACCATCGTGCTGAAAGCAAAGAAGCTGGAGCCTTTTGGAAATGTTGTTGAGATGATCATAGCTCCAGGGAAGACTGCACTTCAGGAGATCATCCAACCACAGGCCTTAGGGACCACATACCTCATTGCAAAGCCACCACATGTCCACCAAACCGTTGAGAACCTCAGCTGCCAAATTTGAGAGATTTCAGAGGACGGGACACTGTCTCCTACGGAAGAGCATTCTCTTCTGAGATGCTCTTAAACATTCAACACTTTTCCACACTTTACTTGAACTAAAATCTGATTCCCTCTAATTTGTACCTATTAGTCTTGGGTCTGCCTTTCTGAGGCAAAACAGAGCGAGCCTAACTTTCTTGCCATTATTACCATGTCCTCCCTTCACTTCTCCTTCTCTAAACACCTCCAGGCGCTTTACCCAGTCCTGCGAGTGACTGACCAGCCTCATGTCCCTCTCATCTGGACACTGTCCAGTTTGTCCCTGAACTGCCCAGACCTAAAACTTGACATCTACGATTGACCAATCGAGTGTACCATACAGTAAGGTTCACACAAGTCCTGTCCCCACTCCCTTCCCTGGACCCCTGATCCTACGACTCAGTGAGAGACAGCCTTAGTCATGGTGCAGAGAAGCAGATAAGATCTCTCACCATCCCCACAAATGTGGCACATGGGACAAATGCCGACGAGAACACCCTGTTCTCACCACTCTGTCTGCTGCTGTGGATGCTCCAAGGCATCACCCAGAGGCCCCCTTCAGTTCCAAAGCTCTCACCCCCACAAGCTGGGACTGTGGCTCTGATGGACCATGGCTGAGGCCCGCTCTGGGCACTGCCCTCAGCTTTGCCTAGTGTAGGCCTCCTTCCCAGGCACAGCCCATGTCCAATGGCTGGTCCATGTCGGGGTCAAAAGCCTGATCTCCTTGCCTCAATTTGGGACAACTCTTAATGTCCCAGCTCCAGAATTCCCATGGGACTGGCAGGTGAACATCTCCCTCTGCCCAATCTGCTTCTCTCACTCGCTTACAGGCGTAGCTCCCCAGGAGAACTCTCCCAGGTAAACCCCCTGCCTGCAAATCCTGCCTCAGGGTCTGTATCCTGCGGAAGCTGACCTACCATAGGCAGTCCCACCTCCACCTCCCTTCTGCGTAGGCCTCAGGTCTGGCTTCCAAGCCTGATGTGAAAGTAATTTTGTCCCTTCATCATTGTAAGCTCTCATCTTCTCCTCCAAACCTACAGACTTCTGCCTTCTAAACACCTGTCTGGCCTAGAGAAATCGTCTGTTCTGTGTGCCCCAAAGGCCTTCTCTCACTTTCGCCTCCTAGGGGTAAAACAAGGCTTAGATGACATGAAAGTCTTTCCTAGGGCACAGAAATCTCAGAGAGGGATATTCAGAGCCCATTCTCCACTTAGCCGCAGAATTCCATTCCCTTTCCCCACTGTTCTAGGCCCTTCTTCACCAGCTTCTTCTCCAGTGCTGTTCCATCCTGGGCTGCCCCAGATTTATTATGCCTCTCTCCCCAACCCCATCCTCATTCCCCCTCTCCCTAGTCTCAAGATCACTGCAGCTTCTTGCTTCTGATGTGAGTTCTCTGCTCTTGACAGTCACTGCACCCCTGACGCACTTTGGCAGTTAAGGAAGACCTGGAGCTGATCCCACAAGGAATCTGGGCCAGATCAAGTGGATTAGGAGGCCCATATGACAGACTCCTGCTTTCATCATGCTCCTTTGCTGTTTGTTGCTACCTGGCATCTCCCTTGGACCAGCCCAAAGCCAAGGAAGCAGGCCTGTAGGCTTGATTCCTCCTGGGCGCCTCATTCCTCTGTCCAAGCTCCAGGTGCTGAAAACTCCTCTACCTGGTTGGGAACTGACTACTCATCCACTCCATCTTGCCCCTCTGGAGTACAGCTATTCAACTCCTGTTCTCCATCAGCTGGGCCAATTTACTTTCAAACTGCAATCTTGAGACCTAGCTATTTCATTACCACCCTTTCCCCAACACACACACACACACATACATACATAGTATTTTTTCTTTCCATGCAGGCCATCTTCTGAAGACAAGAGGATCTACTATGCTTGAGGAAGACACAGCATTTTCTCTTCTTGCTGTAGAGGTGGCCAACCCTCACATTCACCTTGAAGCCCTGATGAACTCAGCAGGCCCATGAGCAGGGAAGATAGGATGACAGGTTTCCAGAAGTGGCAGCTGAGATCTGGCTCCCGGCACTGCTTCTGAAGCTGATGCTCAAATCTGTTCTTTTGTCCCTAGAAGGATCGTCTCCCTTTATGAACTCCTTCCAGCTTATTTCATTTTCCCAGACTCATCTTCCGCCCATTTGTCTTCACAACATTTGCACGCAGAATAACCAGGAAGATGACAGAACTGTTGCCAGGTCCAAACAGGAAATGAAGTTAAAGATGGTGCCGAACCACAGGAAAGGGATTTTAATCACTTCATAAGAGTGAATAAAAAATCACTACTTAAAAAATGCAGTAGAATGATGAAAAATTTTAAGAACAAGAGAAAAATGACCACGAGCATCTTGATAGTCCAAATGCGTGTGTATTATGCCTGACTTATGGACATCTCCAGATGAGTGGTGGATGTGGGTGGGGAGCAAGAAGGTAGCTGGGTGTCATGCCTTAAAGATGCAGATAGCTGAAGAGATTCTCTAGCTGTTTGTCCTTAGAGTGAAGTAAGAAAGGTTTGGAAGTGGGGAGAAGGATATGGCTCAAAATGTCTCTTTTCTAACTATCTCAGTATCCATTAATGCCACCAGGACATATAAGTTCTTTTAGTAGTGTCACTCAATCTAGTATCATGGTGAAGCATATGCATTCAGGAGCCAGGTGACCTGAGTTCAAAACCTGGCTCTGCCACTTATTAGCGGGATGACCTTGAGTAAGTCACTTTACCCGTGTCTCATTTCCTCCAATGTAAAACAATGATAATAATGATATTCACCTTTTAGGATCCTAAGGATAAAATAGGACCCACCTCATAGGATTGTTAAAAAGATCAAAGGAATTACTAAACGGAAAGAGCTTATGGTGGCTGGCACATGCTGAGCCCTACATCAGTGTTTACTGTTGTCATTATTCTTATCACCTGGTGCACCTGCCTTCTAAATTGTCTCCTCTACTGCTGGCCTCACCATAATCTAATTGGGGGTGATTTTAACCTCCTCTCCTGACAGGGCAATGTCTGGAGACACTTTCAATTGTCACAACTGGGGGCTGGAGTGCTACACATATGTATCGGATGCTAAACATGCCACAACACAGAACAGCCCCCCACAACAAGGAATTATCCAGCCCAAAATGTCAACAGCGGTGAGGTTGAGGAAACCTGATCTAATGCAGGAGTCATCAAACTTTTTCTGTGAAGGGCCAGATAGTATTTTTGGCTTTGCATCCATGCGGTCTCTATAGCAACTACTGAACTCTGCCACTACAGCAGGAAAGTGGCCAGGGACAACACACAAATGAATGGGTATGGCTGTGTTCCAATAAAACTTTATTTACACAAACAGGCCCAGGCCAGCTTTGGCTTGAGGGCAGAAGTTCCTGAACCCTGAGCTCATGCCTCCTGTGCCTTCCTGAAATACCGTCTTCATTATCCCCTCTTCTGCTCAAAATACACTCTATAGCTTCCCATTTCCTACTAGGTAAAATCTAAACTCCTTGTTTGAAATTCAAAGCCTTCTGGTCCCTGCCTGTCTTCCCACCCTTACCCTCCAGGTCTCTCCCATCAGATCTGCTGCCCTTCACACCCACTATTTCCTGAGCAGGCCATGTGCACTTCTTCCTCCGCCCCTTGCACTCTGCCCAGAGTAACTCCCCTCTCATACACATCCTCTCATTCCCAGGCTCTTTCCTTCTCCTCCTCCCTCCCTTTCAGCAGGTGTGCCTCAGAACAGGCAGTGAGAGCAGGGAGGGAGATGTTAGAAACTGTCAAAGGTCATGGATTGTTTTAGAGTAAGGCAGTAGTCTTGGGACTAGAGAGAAGCAGCTGAGTTTGACAGACATTTCTGAGAAGAACTAAGAGGATTTGTGTGTGACTAACAGGATGTGTGAATGGGAGAGTGAGCGGGGAGGGTAAGTGTGGGGGACTATGAAGAAGGCGCCCAAGTTTCTCATCTGGGAGACCAACTGATTGTTGATGTTATTTATATAAACCAAGAATTGTGGGAGTGAGAGCAAGTGCCAGGGTGGGACTGGGTTTCGTGCTCAGGTCTGAACAAGTTAATTTGAGATTCTTGTAGGAAATCTACGAGCAAATATCCAAAAGGCAGCTGAAAATGGAGGCCTGAAATCAAGAAAAGAGATTCGGGCTGGAGATAAAGATCTGGAAAACACAAGCATATTTATAGATCATGTTTGAGGCTGTGAGAGGGGAAAAGCCCCCAGGGAAAAAGGACGGTCAAGTAACAGAAGGGAACCAAGGACTCTGCCAAAACCTAGGAAGAGGGAGGAATTGTGAAGGATGCTACGGGAAAAAAAACCTCCCTTTCAGATGCTCAAATGTTTGACCCTTGTCCAGGACAGTTTTAATTTGGGGAAAGCTGAAGACCAAGCTCTTACTTCATGTTATTTGCAAATTAATAGACATGAAAAAAAAACCCCTCTTATTGCTAGGTAGAGCAACAAAGCACTTTCCAAATTAATTCCTGACTCCTTCAAAAGAACTTGGCTCTGGGTACAAACCTACATGCTATCCAAACCTAAATAGGTTTGAGTCTCCAAGTGATGTTAATTCTGCCCTTGGATATGAAGCGCAGAGGAAGCAGTTATTCCTTGAAGGAACCTAAGAGAGACAACTCCATTAGCTTCTTTGCACTCTTCAAGGATATTTTGGTTTAAAGATCTTGGAAATTTTTCAGAGTTGCAGTTAATAATGATATGTATATTCATACGCCTGGCACCTAGTACCCGGTCACAGCTATAAGTACAGGGGCGAGAGAAATAACTCACCGATGAAGGAAATCAAGATGCAGCATTAAGATGTAGAGGCCAGACGCAACTAAAGGTTTGTACAAGTACACACATTCTCTTGTCTGTTCAGATGAGGCTAAAATGATTGATTTCATGTATAAGGAACATTGGCTGTGATAGTCATTCTTTTGTTAAAATTGCAAGGCTTTGAACAATGGAATTTGCATCTCGTCTAAACATATGCAACGTCTACAATGATCTGAGTTGACACTTCACCAACTCACAGGTCTTAAGCACTTAATGGGCTGAAGACCAGGAGTAAAAAGGGGTATTCCTTCAATGTTGACTTCGCCCTGGCCCTCTATGGAATTGGATTTAGGAAAGTAAGATAGATTTACCACTGTTTTACCTACATAGGATTATAAGTGTGATGGGAGAAGAATACTATGACGAGACATTTCATTTCAGTGCTTGGGACTGGTGTTACCTTCTGATTGACTCGAGGTTTAGGCATTCAATTTATTCTTATTTAGCAACTTTTTATCCAGCTGTCAAAAGCATTAGATCTAATCACTGCCACTTTCTTTAGAGAATAGTAACCTCTGAAAGAGATATTTTTCCTCCTTTTCAATGGTGGGAAAAGAGCCAATTAAGCTTCACCCTGCAGAGGTACAATGGCCTAACAGATGAAACATAAACCTAGCAACCCCATTAAACTTTTGCATTTATATCCCTGGAAAAGGAAATACGGAAAGATGATGTCAGCCACTCCGGGTCTCTGAGGTTCTCTTGCTGTTTCTAAATCAAGAATATGTGTGGCCCCTTCCCTCCTCTTTATTTCTTCTCCATTCCTACAGAGCACAGGGAGGGGAGGAAGAGGCGAAAAGAAGAAGAGGGATTATCCAGGACCATGACTTTTGCCACCAATGGACAAATAATGGCTCATTCCAGGAAGACAGAGAAAATGGGCTAAATTAGCAAACATTTTACAATGCTGGGCCTCGGTAGCAAGTCGAGCCAAACTCAATCCAGCACAGCAATTTCCCACCTCCCAACTGTGTCTGCTTGTGCTCAAAGCTCCAATTATATCAGCCTGAATGCTTCTGCTAAGACGACTACTTCTCTTGTCCGCCTTCCCCTGCCCCCAGCCTGCGCTCTCTCTGGCTCCTAAAGGGAGTTTTGACTGTCAGGGGATTTGGGTTTCACTCCCTCCTTCAGCTTTCTTGAGCTGCCTCTCTCTTCTCGAGCTGCCTTTATTAAAAATGCTAATGCTACCATTTTCTGCCTGGATTTCAGAAAAACTCAGTATAAAGGAGCTGAGATGGGAGGGAACGTGAGAGCAGAGATGCTCTGAACCAAGGAGTGGCTTTTCATCTGGCTGTCCCTCAACTGATGCTCACAGCCCAGAAAGCAGTGAACACACAGCAGGCGAAGGGAGAAGAGGCTGCAATTTTTTTTCCTTTTAAAATTAAAACTCCCTAAAAAGAGAAAATGCTGTCCTTGTAACTTTGACAGAGACTTTCAGCTTTTGTTCTCTTTGTCAGAGTGGCAAATTTCGTTTTCTATTTTGGAAGAAGAGAGAGGAAGAGCAGTGGCCCGGAAACCTGGAATATGCCAGGTACTCGGGAGCACCAAGGAGGAAGACGGGCAGGGAGAGAATAACCAGAGGGGAAGAGCAAATCAAAAGTGATGTGAGGGTGAGGGGCAAAAGGAAGTAAAAGAGAAGAAAAAAAAAATGAAAGAAGAGCCTGAAATGGATATAAACGAACAGGAAGGGAAAATATAGAAATGGTAAGGAACACAGTAGAAGGCAAATGAAAAACTATGGCTGGTAAAGAACCATAAAAATTGAGAATAGGAAGACCTTCTAGGTAATGCCCCAGGGTCAGTGTAGTCACCCCCTCAGGTACCTTCCACTGAGCTTTGTCCAATCCAGCTTTACATTATTCAGGACCCACAGAGCCTTCCGCTGCCCCCTCCCCATACCAGCTAATAAATATCAACATCACATTTTCAGCCTAAGTTTTTCTTTCTCCTTCTTATCCCATTTCCTAGTTATATGCCCTAAATAACGTCTCTGCCCTTTCCTCTGACATTTATACCACTTACATACTAACAGATGACGCCACATCCCATTGACGTTTGCTTAACCCAAATTATATGCTTCATGATCATTCTTTTCATCTTTCCTTGTAAACCAAAACCTTTGCCGCCATAAACAGTCTTGGGCCTGTTCCCCAAAGACCCTCATTTCTCTGTGCTTCAGGTAATAAAGCACCTTCAACATTTCGATCATGAAAATTGAAGAGCAATAATGAGTGGTTGTGCAAAGCTGGCAAGAGAGAGAGTGGAGAGGAAATAACGCAGAACTAAGAGTCAGGAGACCCGATCTAGACTAAATTCTACTACTATGTTGGGCCAGATTGGGTCAGTGAGGCTGAGTTATTGCTGAAGCCTATTTTGGCTCTGACAGTCTAAGATCTGAAAGATCTGATCTTTATTAACTCCGCAGCAGAGTGACTTTGAGGAGGCACATGGACTTGAGAGTCTGGCAGTCTTGGGTTCAAATCTTGGCTCCACCACTTAAGCCATTTGACCTTGTAGCAATTTACTTGACTCCTGTGATCCTTAGCCTACTCAGAGACAAACTTGAGAAGATAATGCCAACCTTACTGTGGACATTGTATGAAGTAAAGAGAGGTTTCCAAACTTGCTTGGCTCATAGCACACAAAGGGACTCAATTTTCACAGCTCCCCGAGGTCCAGAGAAATATCTACTGGTTTCATTTATTAGGTAGTTAGGTCCAAGCTACTTAACAAGTATTTGCATCCTAACAACTTAGTAGCCATTTGGAAAAATAATACTCATAAATTGAAAGCAGTTTGTGTGATCTGACAGATGTCCCTGTTTCCCTTGACAATTTAAAGTATCCCATGGGGCCCTGTAAGATGGCTGTGGTGCCGCACATCCCTCAGTGCGTAGTTGGGGAACCATGGAAGTAAAGTGTGAGTAAAGTTATTGGCAAGCACAGAGTAGGGACCCAACAAACAGCAGCTCTTTCTGCCACCAATCGGAATATCCCCCAGCATCTAAGCTGGACCTAAGGGAGTGAAGCGAAGTTGAGCCATCCAGACTCATTTGCTTCTCCATTAAGACGGGTTGGGAGGAGCTGGAAGAAAATTAGAGAAGAGACCTCCTGAATTGATCCCTGCCTTCAAAAAAACATATTCCTTGTACACTGTGAAAGAGAGTTACAAAGACGACTGTAGAGAGTGAGACTTCTGCTTCCAAACTCATTAGGGACCCCTAGGTGGGCCCTTGTGGCCACTGTCATGAAAAGGCAGGTTAGATGAGGATCAGAGAGCATCCTTCTCAACTGTCTGGAATGACGTATCAAACAAAACTCTTGTCTCCCTTGCTGTCTTTCCAATAAGATTTGGTATCTCTTCTAAGATGACCTTCGTTGCAGTCTCTATCATTGGGTGTTACTTTGGTTGCGGGTCCAAGAGTGGATGAGAGATTTACAAGGGCAAGAACAATTCCCGGTACTCCTCCCTCCCACTGTAGAGTGGAGTTGTCAATCATCTGGCACTATTTGTTCACTGATTCTACCATTGATTTAATGTTTTTTGAACACCTACTGTATGACTAGGAGGACTAGGCATCGCAAACACAAAAAAGCCAAAAAAACCCTAAAAGCTGAGAAAAGGTACAATCTGTGTCCTTAAGGAGTTTCTCACTGCTTGTACTGTCCAGTGGGAAAACAGACAAGAATACCAATGATTACACTGAATTGAGCTCTCATTCGGCTATATGTAGGTGCTATGGAACCCCAGGGAAGAATCTTTTATATCCACTACAGCAGAGATAAAGAGCAGAACAAATGTAAGAGTGTTCTGGAAGTTTTCTTGCAATAGGAGTTAGAGGTAGAGAGGAGCGGGATAATATTTATCCTCAAACAATACAGCCCCCACGCCCCCAGCAAAAAAAAGAAAAAAAATCTAGGAGCTTTCCCAGGAACACTCTCCTTCCAGAAAACCACCTGCTAAAAAGTCTAGCTGCAGCCCTCTCACCAACGCACACTGGCTGGCCTAACCTAGATCAGTGGGGACTCGATTAGCCAGTCATCTCTCCGTGGTGATAGCCATTGTCCCACTGCTTTAGTCCTCAGACTATGAGTGGAGCCATTTCGGGACTACCTCTGTTTTCCTCTGTGTGTCTACCTAAATCACTCTTCAAGATGCTTCCTTCCCATTCTTTTATTCATCACAACTTATTTATTCATTCGTTCAACAGACTATATTTCTCATCAGCCTCCAACTTTCCGATATTCAACTCTCTTGTATACTGTACTTCCTGCACATTACACATTGATCCAAGCCACATGTGAATTTTCATCACAATTCTGATGGAGATCCCTTGCTTCCTCACTTGAGGTTGAGCCCTATCAGAGCCTCACCAGGTAGTAACGTGTGTGTGTGTGTGTGTGTGTGCATGTTTGAAGGAAGTGGATAGCACAGGCTCTCTTCATTCTAACATTGTGGATGTCTGTGCAAGTTAACACCCCCCATGAGAACTCAGAGACCGAAAAGAATCAGTAGATAAATTCTTCTGCCGTCCGGCCTATCCTCCATCCCCATGGACTACTGAGACGTACAGATTGCCATAAGGCCTATCTATACTACATCTTGTGTCCAAAACCCAGCTTCTCAAAAAGCTGTGGCCAGCTTACTAATGCACCACATAGCATTTGCTTTTCTTCCTTCCCTGTCTCAATTATCTTTTCCCCTCACTCGTGCTACCCAGGATTGTATCTTCTTATAAAATCTTAATACATTAGCTCCATGTCTAGGGTACTCAGCCCAGGACAGTCTATGTTCTTCAATATCTTCAACTATAAAATGAAAATGGATAGTAATAGTACCCACTTCACAAAGTGGTGAAGATTAAATGAGTTAATATTAAGTGCTTTGGACAGTGCCTAGCATACAATAAGCCCTACATTATTGTTGGCTGTTATTATTTATCTCTTTTTTTCAGGCACCCAACGCAATCCCTGAGACATGGACAGTCATTGGTAAAGATTTTTCAAATGAATGAATGATGGATATATCCTAATTTAATGGCACTTGGAAGACAAATGAGTTAACTCAGAAAAGAACACCATGCCAAATATTAAATATAAATAAACTGATTTCTCTTTTATGGATGGAGACACCTAAGCACCAGGAAATGCACTGAGAAAATCATGCAGAGGTTTGCATAGAACTTACACGTATATTTCATGTGCAACCATTCACTTACTCATTCAACAAACATGTATTCTGTGCTAAATGCTGAATGTGACAGGAAAAGCCATAGGGTTACAAAGATGAATAAGACACAGTCCTGAACTTGAGGGACCTGCAAGCTGGAATAGTAGGGGCAGGGCAGATAAGTGAACCAGTGGTTAAGCTTACCAGATCATTATAATCGGTGTGAAAACTATTGCAGAGACACGTGTGGGGGTCACAGGGTCACAGAAGAGGGCCACTCTGTAAAGACTGGGTGGCATCGTTAGATATCTCAGAAGGGGCTATCTGGATGCAGACTAAGCGCTCTGTAAGCAGGGAATAGCCAGAAAAGTTTGCACTGGGCTAGGGAGGGGAGTCGGAACAGCCCTTCCAGGCACAGCACACCCCACGAGCCAATGCCCGGACATGTGGGACAGCATGTGCACGCACAGGCTCTACGACAGATTCAGTGTCACTGGAACATAAAATTCCAGGTAAAGAGCAACTGGAAATGATAGGGCTGAAGGGGTTGGCTGACCAGGTCAGAAAGAGCCTGCAGGCCACCTTAGGAAGCTCCAAATGTATTCTGAGGGCCAGACGTTTCATTGGTGAGTTCTTGGCAGGGTGTAAAATGGACAGCTTGTTTAGACAGATCTTTTCGTTGGCAGAAGAGGAAGAACTTGAGGACAAGTCGGGGGCAGGGAGCCAGGTGAGAAGTCTCTCATGAGGGTACAGGTGTGGGACAAAGTGCTGGCCTGAGAGAGCGGTGGCGCAGATGAGACTGTGCAGGCATGAGGGGCCAATTTGATAAAAATGACAGTGGTGAAGAGGGGACGTTCAATACTGGAGCCCACTAGGGCATCCCCTGGTCCTTGGCAAGGCTCCCCAGAGATCTGAGCTCCAGCCCTGCCCTTAGGAACCCCATGAGAGAGCTCCACCACCTGATCTTCCGAAGATGGAGCAGGTGAGTCTGGTCGGAGTCTGCGAACTTCAGGGCTGACATCTCAGGCCCAGGTTCACACTGAAATCTAAAATCGGGGTCTAAGTAAATGGCTTCGTTAACCATTACTCCATTCACAGTAGTCACTGAACTTCAAAGGGATCAAGAAACTGACAGTCAGAAATAAAGAGGCTACCCAGGCAAACAGCAGGGAAGAGGTAAGGCCAGGATAAAACCCAGGTTTGCATGATCAGTGACCAGGTGTGCTCTCTCGCTCTTTCAATCTTTCTCTCTCTCTGTCTTACACGCACACACAATGAATTTTAACTTCACAGTGGATTCCTCATAGTCATTATCAAATACATCCTCAGTATCTGGAGCCTCAGAGACATTTTCTTTCCTTTCCCAACCCCCATCCCATAGTGCCTTAGATTACCAACTGGAACCTTAACCATGTCCTACATTCCACATCTATGGCCCTAGCAAGTGTAATTGCTAAATTGGTTGAAACTGAAAGAATGGGGAGAGGTTTTGCGATAGCATCACCAGCCTCTCCCTGGGCTTCAGTTCAAAGGAATCTCGGTTCAAGGCCAGAGGAGAGAACAGCGGACTTATTGCACTCGTTGGCTTTTCTCTCTCTTCCTCTGCAATCCTCTGGTGTGCAAGGGCACAGCAGGGGTTGCTGGGAAACGGAGTCTTTGATGATGTGTTCTCCCTGCTGCGAAGACTAATGACTTCAAAGAGGGCATCCTGCCATGCTAGGGGCTTGCGTGGAAAATCTGCCTGCAGTGTAATTAGGCAGGAGACTGGAGTCGAGGCTCGTGTGTCCAGCAACACTCTCCTCGGCCCAGTGGAAAGCACAATTTGGGGAAGGGAGAGGGAAAGCTTTTGAAGAGCAAGAGTGTGTCTTCAGGACGGCTGCTTTGATGCTGGCGGAGGGAAAGAGAAAAGCTAAAACCAGATCAAATGACACCAAACAAAAAAAGCCCAGCCTGGCCAGTGGTCAAAATTGAAAGATTTTAAATGATGAAAGCAGGAACTCCTTCCTGAAGACCATCCCCTGACAGGTATTACGATGCCTCGTGCTAGAGTCTCTGACGCTCAGAGGAAGGACCCTCCGCTCCCATTGCTCTTCAGTATTACCAAGCACCCTCCATGAGCTACACACGCCCTTCCGTGATTCTCATTTACCTCTCAGTACAACCTTATGAGGTAGGTATTGTTGTTATGAGCCCTAATTGACAGGGGAGGAAATTATGGCACAGAGAGCTTAAGTAATTTGCCCGAGGGAAATGGTAGAGCCAGTAAGCAGCAGAGCCAGGATTTGGACTCAGGTGGTCTGCTTGTTCAGTCTTTACCATTATGTTCTATGGGCTCAGTTCCTCGTGTTTTTAAGGTCCTAATGGATTGGACCTCATAGGACTGTCGTGAAGATTGAATACAGTGTCTGACACAGAGGAAGTCCTCAGTGGAAATGATGTGTTGTGAATGGTACCAAGATGTTCCCTCCTTCCTGCCTCCAACACAAATAACTTCCCTGTTAGTCATGTCTCATAATGCTTGAAACCTCACCAGTAGCAATTATTCAATTTTTATTGAGCCCCTACTATGTATAAGACACTGTGTACATGAGAATGAGACTCAAAATTAAGCCCTTGCTTAAAAAGTCGTCTGGTCTACCAGGGGTCAAGACAAGTCTAGGGATAGAAATAACACAAGGCACAATGTGGCAATTGCCACAAGAGAGCGTTCCAGGCCTGAGCCAGCACAAAGGAGGAAGAGATGGCTTCCAACTGGGGAATTAAGGAAGGCTTTACAGAGGGGCAGGTATTTGGGCTGGGCCTTGGAAAATGGGTAGAATTAACTAGAAGGGGCATTGAAGGGAAGGAGCTGAAGGGGAAGAAATGTTCTGAGCAAAAGTGGAGTGGGGGTAAAGTAAAAAGGTAAGTGGGATCAAGAGCAAGCAGTTCAATCGGGCTGGAAATAAATGCTAGGAGACTTGAGTGCTGGGAGAGACCTCTCCTGAGAGGGTAGATGGCAGCCACACTCGTCCTCATAGGTAACACTGAGAGCCTGGACTCAGGGCCAGAGTGCTGGGGTCATTCCATCTCCTTCCCTTCCAACAAGTTATTGGAACCCTCTGTACCATGGCTTCCTCATCTGCCCAATGGGAGGAGGGAATGATATGAACACTCACAGAGCCATTTACAAATAATGCCTGTCACATAGAAAACACTCAATGAATATTATTATTTAAATGAGATAATAGATATAAAGCACGTAGAAGAGCGCCTGACCCATGAAAGGAGCCCATGACACACTGACCTCCCCCTCTTGCTCCCAGGGAGCACTTCAAATGTCTAAAGGTACTTCATTGATGCCTGAAGCAGTTCATTCCTCTCGGTTACACTCCACCTCTCCACAGCCTTCTTTCAAAGTGCAAGTGCTCGGGGAGCTGGGAGAAAAAACCCATTAAGAGGCTGAAAGTGGGGAGAAGATGATTACACTAGCTCGATCCCACAACGCTGGACAACACGGGCTGGAGGGCTGTCCTGACCACTGTGTCTGCAGCCAGCTCAGCTGTCTGACTCACGTGACTGCCCTTCAAAGGAGGGAGCGTATGGGGTGGGACCAGACACAAGAAAAGGGAGCTTTTGCCACCCACCAATCTGCTTGTCCATAGGGTACACTGCTTTCCTTGTTAGGCAGCACTCTGGGAGTTAAGCGCATGGGCTCCAGACTGCCTGGGTTTGAATCCCACCTATGTCACTTACTATGATATAACCTTTGAGCAAGTTACTAAACTCTGTGCCTCAGTCTTCTCATCTGTAAAAAGGGAATAGCTTCAAAAAGGTGTGGTAAGATTAAAATATATAAAGATCTTAGAAGTATGCCAAGCAAAGGATAAATTCTCAGTAAATATTAGTTATTATTATTATCTTTACCTTCACTCATTGAGAAGGAACCCAGTAAGGGTCACATTGCTAGAACTGCTTGTATAGCAAGACTCTAAATGAGATAAAACTGCATGGCCTGAAGGAAAAGATGGCTTAAGGGTCACATTGAGAGTGTGGAGGTAAATTTTCAACAGCGTTGAGGTCTTTAGAGAAAGAGGATGGATCAATATAAAAAAATGAGAATACAAAGATGTCTGAGAGCTAAGATGGATTCACTAACAAGAGGGAGTTTCAAGCTAAGGTGATGACCATTCTTGATGGCATCTCTAGGAGGGCATTTCAAAGGGTGGCACAGAAGTCCTCCAGATTGATGTTAGAAAGGCACTCATTCATTGGTTTAGAAAATGTATTAAGCATCCATTCTGGGCTATCTGGCACTTGACAAAATCTTGTATATGGACTAGATGGAAATATGTGCATTGAATGACTGTACATTTGACAAATTCCTGTGTAGCTGAACAAGTGTAACCAACAAGTTTTGAGTAAGGGGTCAAGGTCAACCTTCAGGAAGGTTCCTAACGGGAGCAAGGCTTGGCGATGTTCTCTTTAACAATTTCAGGGGTTACCTGGAGAAGGTCACCAAAGGTGTGTTAATTAAATTTATAGATAAGAAAGAAGGAGGGATAGCTAATACATGGGATAACAGAGTCAAGGTCCAAAGGATTTCAATGATTATAAGCTAAAATTTAATGGAATTGTATATAAGTCCTGCATTTAGGTCTTATATAAGACAATTGACTTTAGTCTTGAATATACTTTCTCTTTTTGACAGCAGTCCCTGTGAAAAAGATCTTCAGTTGACCACAAACTGGATATAAGCTAACCCCATGACTCTTCTCTTAAAGGACCTAACACAAACTTAGCTTAGAATTCACTAATAGAAAATACGGAGGAAGAAACAGGCACGATACAGCCTTTCAACATCGTCTGAAAGGTATAACGACAAACTTGGGAGATGCAGCAAACAGTCAGTAGGACCTGTCAGGGATTGAGGAAACTTGCAATCTAAAGGACAGTTGAAGGAATTAGGTATATTCGGAACAGAAGCCTTGGTGGAGAGAGCATCACAATTATTTGAAACATTAACTTGTAGCCACCCCGTTTATGGTGGTCCTGTTTGTTTGCAGGCATCCACACCGCCCTCTGCAGCAGATGGGCACAATTCCTAATCCACACGAAGGCACCGTATAAGCTAGCAGTTCCGAGCCCAGAAAAGGAAATCAACATATTCGTTATTGTTCCAAAGGACACAGCTGACCAAGCAGGCGGAAGTTATAGGACAACATATTTTGGCTCAGCCTAAAAATGCAGATTCTTAGACAATAACTGCATAAGAATCTGCATTTCAACAATGGCAAGAGCTGCCTTTTCAGAGAACTTAGCCCCGTCACTAAGAGTGTTCAAACAGTGGCTGGGTGGTGACCACCTGTGAACAAGGCTGTAGGAGGGATTCCCGCTCCAGGTGGCAGGTTAGATGAGATGATCTCGAGGTGGCCTTCTAGCTGAGGGTGTAGAATTGTCAGTGACTCAGCTGATTTTCTTACTCCCACCTCCTGAAATTGGGGAGGTGACTCACCACTCTCATGACAGTCTAAAGATCGAATTAGGTTCAGAAAACAGAGGTCTGTGTACCTCCTGACCAAAGATGGACACATTCCTTCATTTATTTGACAAATATTTATTGAGCACCTATTATGCATTAGGCAGTATGTTAGGATATGACAATGCAATGATATCCAAGAGACATTGTTTACGCCCTCATGGAATTTACATTCTGGAAGTGGGTTATTCTAAACCCAAATTGTCAAATTGATGTTAAGATCACATCATTTGGCAGCAGTTCAAAGAACATAAATGAGTCCATGACCAATGCAAACACCATCAGTGGGATACTTAATGCATCACTTACTGAGTGCTTACAGATTTTATGTAACATTATTGAGTGCAACATATTTCATTTAGGCTTTCTTCATAATTCTGATAACAACTCTATGAAGTAGATACTATTAACGTTATTTCTACTGATGAGGAAATTGAGGCTCAAAAAAGTGATGAAGCTAGCCAAAAACACACTGCTTTCAAGTAGAAGAAATAAGATTTGAATCCAAGTCTGTCTGCCTCCACCTCTGTGCTCTTCCCGTTATGCTTTGTTGCCTTCCATACAGATAAAAATGTGAGCAGGTGAACATTAATCCTCTTGGGAGCGAGGTGTCCATGGCCTCCTGGCTAGGATGAAATAATTTGACCAAAGCTATTAAGGGAAGTCTGGTTAACAACATCCAAGGCTATACCCAGAAAGAAAAACCTCTGGACATATCCCTGACTACCTTCTTTTGTAGGCAAGTAGCTTGGGAAAACGGATGGCCCCATCCTTCAGACGTGACGATGTCACTCGTGACCCACTGGGCAAGGGCTCTGAATCTTTACCAATAGCAAGGATCTGCCTAGGTGTTTTATTTGCCCACATTTTTGCCAGCAAATGGGAAAATGTGATTCCTGCAGAGTCCATGGTGCAGGCTGTGCCACGCCCTCTGCTCCAACGGGCCATCTTGACTTGAACCTATGGTCATGATTTCACACTAGCCACAGCACAGAGCTACTCGTAACAGACACTTGTCCTCAACAGGCAGTCACCAGCCTGGGGCCCCCAGGACGTGTCTAACTGAGTGCTCTTTTTACCAAGATTGGGCAGCAGCCAATGGCATTTACTGTGTTTAGGCCTCCAGCTGGGTCCCTCTAGTGACCTGTCACTTTCCCTAGGACTCTACATCATTCTGAAAGAGATGCTTAACTACAGACTACATACTTGTCATTGTTTTAATCTAGGCATCAACTCAGGATCCCCTGGCCCCAGAGCCTCAAGGCTGAGCTGCGGCTTCTCTCGGCTTCGTGCTTTCATTTTGAGATTCTCAGAACAGTAGCCCTTGAGGGGTTTGGCAAGAGAAAGTTCCCTTTAGGGACCAAGATTCTCTTTTCTTGCCTCTGATACTCAATATTGCTGCAACGTTCAATAGATTCACCTGTAAAATGGGGACAACGATAGTTCCTACCTCATACTGTTGAAAGGAGAATTAAATTTGTTGGTATATGAAAAGCAGCTTGGTACTATATAAAGAGAAGAGTGGCTGGCACATCACAAGGACTGTATAAGTGTCAGCTATTATTATTACTAATATTAGTATCACTCTATTACTACTGTACCTGATGGGCAGATCGTTGGGAATGCTATAGTACCAGGCACGCAAAGTACGGATGTTAACTCAACCCCAGGTAGGCTTCTCCCAGTGGGGAATAGGTTCCCATTTGCGACCATCCCACAGTGGTGGCACTCACTCCATTTAAAGTCCCCCTTCTCGGTGGTTATAAACAAGGGAGTCCTTGCTTTACGGCAGGATGGGAGGAAGTGAGTGCTGAGAACTGTGGTCGGGGTGGCCCCATGGGAATTCTCCACCTCCAGGGCTAAAGGGGCCAGTGTGTCACTGGGGCTGTTCACAACCTCCTTTCACAGTCCTGCACAACAGGAACCTGGGGACCCGCCTATATCCAAGGGTCTTAGAGCCAAAGGCCGACCTTGACTGGAAGGCCTGGTTTGGGCCACATCCCCTCATGCCAGCAACACTACTCTCAGTGGAGAGCAGGGTGTGAATTGCTCTTGTAAACAAAAGATAAACTAAAAAATGAGATGTGCAGTGTCAAAATGCTTGCTCTCCAATTTCTGAAACTATATACTCAGGAAAAAAATAATTATGGTATGAAAGTTTGAACAAAAATCCTGAGTATTTATGTAGGAAGAATAAACTTTGAGGTTACTTTTACTGAAATTGTTTTCACAGAAATTGTAGGTGGAATAACCATTACCAACTGCTCACTTCTTAACCAGCTTATAGAATTTTTTATCAAGATTAGTGGTGATATTAAAAAAAAAAAAAACACTGAGCCCAGCATTACATGTTTAATAAATGACAGCTATTAATTAGTGCTACACGAGGGGCGGCTGAAAGTCTTCAGTGACATTGAAGCTGTACTGCGTCAAATATTGTGCTGACCGTGAGGGTCACTCTGCGTGTCCACACAACCCTTTGTTACACAAAGACTTACAGAGATGTTTATAGCAGAGGAGTCTGACCTGAATCCTAGACCCTGAATCACTTTCTTCTTTCCTCCAAAATCAGGTTAAAATTGAGGGTCTTAAGTTAGACATTAAGCATAACTTCCCCACATGGAAAAAGTTTTGAGAAAAATAGTGTACCACAAAGATAATTTTAAAGCTTCCTTCTTTATCTTTTTCCCCCCAAATTCTGTGATTATAAAAGTAATATATACTCACTGTTAAATTATGAGAGAGAAGAAAAATATATACAGAATTGAGGAGGGTGGTGGCACGCAAAACTTTTGATGCATAGAAAAAGAAATATGCCAAAATGGTAATGGAAGTTTTCTCTGAGTATGGGATAATGAGTGGATTTTTTTCCTATTTATTTAAAGGAAAAAAGATAGATAGTCAAGATCTCCAAAGGCAGGATAAATGACAGTTCTCTCAAACCCAGTCTTAGACAGAAACCCAAGGAGGCTGGACCCAGCGAGCACTCCTAGTGGAAAACATCCATGCATTCAGTAGAATATATAAATTCAGGACACTATCTGGAAAGCATGGGCAAGACATAAAACATTCATTTCTATAAAATTGAAACAATTTATCTTCCATTCTTGAGCAGATGGGAGGGTAAATTGAGGTTGATTTTTTTTCACCCTGGTGGTCAGGAAATACGAGTGTTCCCGCCCCCGGCACTGTTTAAAATAAGTCTCCAAGCCAGTGACTGGACTAGTCAGAGAGAACACTGCGGTAGTTTCACCCTCCTCTGGGGGGTAGGCAGTACTGTTGGGGGACTGCAGACATTTGTCACTCAGGGAAGGGCGGGATGAAGATGAGTCCCCTCAGTCCTGGGGGAGGAGGATGCGGAGAAGCAGGGACCATAGAATGTCCACCACTCACCCACAGCGGTAACTGACTTTCAGAGTGCCATATGCTCTTCACATTGTGCTCTCTTTGAAATCTGTATTTATCCAACTGATTTATCTCCAATTCCCTCCCGTCACTGTAAAGCTTGGCCACCAGCTACATGACCTTGAGCAAGTTTCTTCACCTCGCTGACTGTTTGTTTCCCAATCAGTAAAATGCAAGGACCCTTTAGGATGCACTCAAGCACTGGTCTACAAACCCATTCTTATTTCATTGGAGGGGATGGTGTGCTAGTCAGAGAACTCCTTCCTGAGGGGTCTGGAGATGCCACATCTTGCTTGGGAGGGTCCTTAAGCCTGGCTAAGTATTCAGAATCATTTAGGGGAGCTTTTTGTGTATACAGATTCTGGCCCTCTCCAAGACCTATGAAATTAACATCTCTGGGGGTAGAAATCAGAAATCAGTATGTTAAATAAGCTCCTGAGATGAATCTTAAGTATCTGCTCCATGAACTGGCATCAGGGAGTCAATTACTAGGGCATATTTTGCTCTTGTATTATTCTGGGTAAACAAGAAGGTCGCAGTTGCCTCTAAGAGGGGAGCAGAGGGCATCCCCTAAAATGACAACAGCAGGGTCAGCACTAGCTCACCAGATGCCTTTGTCAAATCAGACAGAGGTGGCCATCTGGACGAATGTACCCTTTGTCTTGGGGTTTGCTTGCCTTGGCAAGCACGGGCTCGGCTTCAGCCCTCAGTTGCTCTCTCAGCCAGATGTCTATCAGCAACGTACAAAGTGTATCATTGTACTCAACAGATTGACCACACAGTTTTTGTGAAAATGGGTTACGTTAAACATGTTTGCATTTGAGAAAATCCCTGAGAATGAGGTGCAGAGTTTCTCAAGGCAACTCGGGGACTTGATCCCTTTAAGCCAGTCTGGGGAGGTCCTGGTAGGTGTAGATCCACTTTCAGTCCCTCAGCTCCTGCCTGCTCACTTGCGGAGGGGACAGTTCTCCTTCTAAGCGGCAATATTTCATCTGGAATCAGGTTACAGTGGGGCTTCTGGAGAGAGGAGGGATCGGGAACTTTAGGTTTAATTCTAAGAGCTTCCTTCATCTGTTTGACATTGAAATGGGTGGAAGAAAGGACAGCCACGTTTCCATTGACTCCTGGGGGAAGAGGAGGAGACAGAAGTAAAGAAAAAAGGAAGGAAGCAAAGAAGAATGGGAAATAAAGGGCCAAATAAATACACTGGAAACTCTTGTTAGGAATAAGTGATTAAGTTAGGAGTAATTAGAAAGAGTGACATACACACACATGCACGCACACATGGGCGCACATGCACACACACACACAGAGAAACAGAGAAAAGGAGAACAAAAAGAGAGCTAATGGGAAGATAATCCCATTTGTGCATGGCGTGGCAATGACAGGAGCTGGGTCCAGACAATGAAGTCAGGCTGCAGGGCAGGGGAGGAGGGCGCCCAGAGAAAAAAGAGCAGCAGCAGGCTGGCCTGCAAATCTTGTCTGAGGGGTTGGAGGAGGGCGAGTGGGGCATCAGTGACTCAAAAACAGGCATGTGTGTGGGGAAATAAAAGCCAGATGACGAGCTAGAAACGGGTAAAGGAAAGTCAGGAAATGTCATATGTCACACGGGATGGTCTGATTCCATCTGAGTCACTTCTGAAGAGACTTTAGATAGGTCAAAGAAGGTCAAACATTGTCCAAGACCCGGACTTAGAGTCAGAGCTACCCGCAGGCGTTTCAGTCCAGCCCTACAATGGCGCAGCCTTTGCACTTTGATTGGCAGACGGGTGACAGGAGATTCTTGCTCAGTTTTAGTTGGCTGGGAGAAGTGAGGATGGGTTTGGGATCACTTTGAATAATCAGTGGAGGCTGGTCCCTGCTCAACACCTAGAACCCAGCGACAAAGTCATCCTCTCCACCGGACTCTGGTCATTGTTCTGTGAGCAGTTTCTAGGAGAAAGTTAAGGATGGCACCATTCAGCCAGGCCGAAATAAAATTACCTCCTGTCAAGGACATGTTTTGAGCAAGACAGAGGGGCTGAGGCCAACCATGACAGACACCGTCCTCATTCTTGTCTTGAAAAGGAAACTGGATTCTACGGCGTGGGACGTCGCTCTTTATACGGATTTAGAATCCCTAAGCAGTCACTCCCGGGATGCTGAGCAGCAGGGAGGAGTTATAGAAACAGAAGAAGAGAACAGTAGCACCTGGGACAATGGCAAGGACATATTAAGACACTGTGGGCTCTGCGTGTGTGCGCACGCCCATGCACACGCATGTGTACTAATCTGGGGATGTCATGGTAAGCGTGTTGCCTCCTAAGTGGGCAGAAAACGAAGGAGGTGTTAAGATGAGCAGGGCCACTCCTGACAACAGCTTCTAAAATCTTGGAGAAACACCTGTTCATTTTCCATGGCAGGTCTCTTCCCGTCTCATGAGTTATCACTCCATCACCACCCTTCACCACTGAAACCTACTGGGACACCACAGTTCTCTAGAGGGGGATCTCCTTGGTGTTGCCCTCTGTATCTGAGATGCCAGAATGAGAAATCAGACTATTATTTACCAGGAATCTTCAAACGCATGAGTTTAATCTAATTGCAGCGTTCAGAAAAAAGTATCTGGAGGCCCTTGGGTATGCTTCTAATTTAACAAAAAACATTATTGGAGTCTTTCTTAATAATTTCCAAAGTAGCTAAATAAATTTGTTTTTTTCTCCTCTAATATTTTCCTGTAAATCAATCTCTCTTGTCTCCTCTAAGCTCATTTATTGTTTTCATTTCTTGTCTGAAAATTTTCAATTTGTCCTTGTTGCGTTAGCAAATGAATATCACAGTCCCTGGCTGTGGCCACAGGGATGAGAGGCTGAGGAGGTCTTTAGTGAATTCAGGCAGGTTAGAGAGAAGACGAGGTAAAGCCCCACGCTGGGGTAGGACCCTTCATCCCGGGTCCTCTGTTGGGCACGGGAGCACCGGGATTGCTGTGGCAGGGAATGGCGGATTTTGATGCCAATCACAAAGACCAAGATGTAATCTCAAACATCCCATGCAGTTTTACTAACTCAGTAGAAACCTGTCATCCACGGCTTCATTTAAATCTTTCTGAAGTTATTTTTACTTTTAGTGAACAGGAGCTTCTTGTGTAATGAGTTCAACGATTTTACAACCTGCCACCTGGATCCTGTCACCTGGGAGAGCTACAGAGACCTGCTTCACCACCCGGGTCCACACACGAACGTCTCAACCCGCTTTGTTTGTCCTTGGGTGTTTTTGGCCGAACCAGTCTCCAAAAAAATGGTTGCAACCCCCTCGATTCACGTATCTTGTACATATGGTCACCAATTCTCTGTCCTTCTTTGCTGTCTGGTCTTGAAAACTTTATCTAGAGGACAATTTTAGAACTATACTTTACTTGCAGAATTCAGATAAATAAAGATTTAGACAGTCTCAAGAGGTTTTGGGTGCGTTTGTTTCATCTTTTATTTTCTTTTTAGTATTATTTTAATTTCTTTTGAAGGGTCTGGAAAAATCACACGTAGAGAGGAAATATCCCACCAAATATACAGTCACCTTGGAACTCCTCCCTCCTGCTAACAATTCTCGGGGCCAATACGTGGAGCTTTAACGTCCGAAGCCTTTCGTAAGCAAGAGCTCTTCCAGATCTAGTCTTTCTCCACCTTACCAGCCTCTTCTCCTGGCTCTATAAATTGTACTTGTAAGCTACATTGAGGTATTTATTTTCCATTCCTGGAAAAACCATGTTTCTTATCTCTCCATGCCTTGGCATATGCTGTTCCCTTTGCTTAGAATTACCTTTGGTACCTGCTAGACAGAATAATTCAAAATCTAACTTCTCCATGAAGCCCTAGTCCAGATTCTTAGACGTCACATAAATCACCCCTTAAACCGTAATCCCATAGACCTTTGCTTACACTTTTATTTTAATAGGTTTTAGAATTCACAGAAATTTCTTGTTATGTGCCCATCTATCTATCTAGATTATTAGTTCTTCGAAAAACAGAGACCACATCTTCTTATAATTAGCAACCCAGGTTATCCTGGGCCACAATAGGTAATGGAGTGAAAATTCGTTGAAAACATGAATGAAGGTCCAGGTAAGCTGGAGCATGAGGCAGAGGCTGGATAAGTTGCAGGTGTAACTCTGCCTCACAGAATCACCCGTTGTAATTTTTTGTATTAGTGTTCTTTATCAAGTTTCTTCCTTGTCTGAAAGTCATGAATGCTTATTGCTACTTTTCTCCTGGTCCATTAACCTAGATTTCTCACAAGGGAATTCATTTTAACTGTTAACTGGCCTAGGATTTGGTTGCTTTACTTCAAAAGAACGTTCAACTACTTTAATGTATGTAATACAATAATGCAAAGTGAAAAACATAAACACCACACATGCTGCTTACCTCCGCTTCCTGGAAAATTAAATAAAATACTCAGGAAAATCAGGCTTAACATTGATTTTTCCGTAATCCCCCAATATGTATCGTTAGTTGGCAATCTGTCAGGGAGTTTTCAATTCAAGTGACAGTCTTCATGTTCAAATCAGTTTCGATTAATTTTGTAAGAATCATTTAAAGAAACGTGGCATCAGTTCTCTGATTTAAATCAAGATGTATGGCGTCTTCCACTTTTCATTTATCTTGTCACTTTATGAGGAAAATGCAGTCATTTGTCTGGCACTTTTGTGTATACATATAAACTCATGCTGCTTATCACTGCTGGTTCCATTATCCTCAAGATAGTCACTTTCTTCTTCCTCCTAACAGTTGCTCCATTATTTTATTAGTGTCCAGAATGAGACCTCATAGACAGTGATGATCAGAGAATAATGGAAATTAGAGATGGAAATGACAGATTAGGTCTCCTTGTCTGTTTCCTGGGGCTAATGTTCCTGTCAGTCTGTAACTCAGTGCTTTCGCCTGTCTTATTTTAAATGACACCAACGTGGGGCCTCCATCATGTCCCTGGAGGCTTCTGTCTACATCCTAAGACTGTCTCTACACACAGCCAGAGGGAATGATGAAGGCTTGTGCAATTACCTAGTGAAGTCAGGCCCATCCTTGCGTGATCTGTCTACAAGGCAAGGGATGTGGAGGCTTGAGCGATTAGCCACCAAATGCAATCACTGCAGAGAGCCAGTCTGGATCATTCAGGGCAAAAAGTGAAACGACATTTTGTCATTGTTTTCTTCGGCAGCAAGTTTGCAGGCTAAGAGCTAGAAAGCTGATTATGCATTACCCTTTACAATATTTTACTCAATGAGAACCAGAGTCACCTGAGACTCTCGGCCATCATGTAAGCTACAATCCTGGACCCCCAGCAATGATGCAAACATTTCAGGGGTCTGAGAGTAGGGAATCTAAGGGACTTTAAACAGTGAATGGCACTCTTTATTCATACCCCGCTTGACATCTATTAGCCATGTCTTCTGCCCTCCTCACCAATCTTCCAACCACAGGCCACCTCACATGTTATTTATCCTTCTACAAACATCTCCCTCTAAATTTTGTGGACTGCCTCTCCAACATGATCTCAAATTCAGTGGAAATGGAGCAATCCTTCATTTTCACCAACAGAAAAATTTCATGGCGTTTTGACTTCCCCAAGTTTTCTGACCTGTGACTCAGATTTCCCTTCTCTAACTTCATTCTCTCTTGTCCTTATCCCTCAACCTCAACCCGTTCCAGAACATTTGCCCTCCTCCAATGTCTACAGGCATCCATCATGCCTTGACTTAGTCATCAGCTGCCCAAGTCCTCCGAGTTGCGTTCTTCTATCCCTTCATCATAAATCACTCCCTTGGGGTCTTCAATCATTTTTATTGCTCTTCTCCAAACTCTCACCCATTTGTCTCCATATTTATTGCTTTGAAAGTCCAGAACTACATTCAATATTCTAGGCTTGGTCTCATCAGAATCACACAGAGAGGGCTGATCATCGACCTCGGGGATATGAGTGCTCCCTGGCAAGGTGTGAAATGACAGTGGTTTCTTTCTTCCACCTTGTCAGGCCGCAAACACATTTCTAATCTGCAGTCCAAGCCATCACTCCGAGATGGCATTTGCCTTGATTTCTTTCTAGTTTTCCCTGTTCCATTGATTGCTATTATTAGTTAGCGTTTATTGATCCCTTTCTCCTCTCAGCCTCCTCCATGACCCAGCCAATGCCAAAAGCAAGCTCTCAGCACCCGAAACAAAGCAGAAAGTTGCTTTTTAAAAGCAGTAGAAGATTGACAGTGGTAATGGTTGCACAACAACATGAATGTACTTAATGCCACTGAATGGTACACTTAAAAATGGTAAATTTTATGTGATGTATATTTTACCATAATAATAAATTCAAAAAAATGTAAAAAAAAGCTAAAATAAAAAAGCAATAGACAAGGTAACTTTTTATCCCAGTCATGTGTGCTTGGGGGAAAGCAAGGTCTCACAGAGAGAGGGTAATTGGGGATCACGCAAAATTACTCTTACTCCACACGGAGCTCTCCCTGAGACTTTGCCCTTCACCCCTGCTGACAGTCCTGGGGAAAACAAGTTTCTGCTCATGTCAGTCTTGCAAAGCTCGTCAAGCTCTGGGAGAGCTACACTGGAGTCTGTGTGGCTTCGTGTGTCTCCAAGAAAATCATCAGCTAAGTTCTGCCTGTAGAATCCTCGTGGCTGGTGGTGATGTGAAAAGGAAGAGAGGGACAGCTTGAGTCTCAGATCCCAGCTGGAGGCTGCAGGGCTGCGAGTCAGAGGCATCATCTCTGAACTCGTAAATGGAGAAAAAGATGATATGGACGTCACTGGAATGGTATAAATATGGAAATGCACAGTGACAGTTTTACCCATTTGCTGTTCAGAACATAACCACCCTTTAGCTCTGCTCCTCTGCACGCAGTTGCTCCACGTCATGCCTGCGTGACGGAGCAGTGACATCTGAGAACTGGCTAACTTGCCATCCCCTCACTTACCCCTGGTTTGTCCCCCATTCATTCCGAATGCAAAGGTGCTTGTGCACTGGATCCTTCATGTAACCTTCGTAGCAGAGGCATTCCCCTTAGAAGCAGGGCAAGGAGGAAGAAAAAGAAACATGAGGGAATTGATTAACTTGTCTGTGTTTGAGAAAATTAATATGAAATGATCAGATTAAACTCTGACTGTAACAGAGGCACGGATGAGACAATAAATCCCATTATGTCACGTGCCGTCTCCACCACCCACGTGAATGAGCACACCACCAATCTCTCCATTTTCCACTACATGATAATTTCCACTCATGGAGGGTCCAACATTCACAAAGCACCTGTTACATGTGCTCTGTAAACACAAAGACCAAGAACTCTTTGAGCAAAGGGACTTCTGAATCTTTATTTCCTCAGCGCCCAGTTTACACCTATTAGTTGATCAATACATGCTGAAAGACCACATAAGTGAGTTACTTCATCAAATATTTCCAAGAAAGTTGAAAAGTAGGTATCAATAGCTATGCTATGCTGATGGGGGAAACTGAGGCTCGGAAAAATTAAGGGATCTAGAGACAGCTTGTAAATGACAGAGTTAATATCTGAACCTATGTCTGTCTGACTTCAGACCTTTTTCCTCCACCATGGCATGCTGCTAGCCCACCGAATAACTACTGTAATTAGAGGAAGCCACTTATACCTATCACGGTTTTATAGGAACTCTGGGTTTTCATTGTTAAGTGAAAATGGCTAATTATCTTGGAGCTGGTGAACAGAAAGATCATCTATAATTCTCTATTTGTTTAGCACATTACTATGCTTCATGATCATTCGTTACTCCATTAGTAGAACAAGAGGTCCACAGCCCCCCGGAATTGTCTGCAAAACTGTACACGTATGTGCGTATGCGCATCTTTCTGTGGCAGGGTGCCATAACATCCATCTGATTCACAAGCAAATCCGAGACCCCCAAAAGATTAAGAATCATTGCTCTACTTAGTACTGATGTTGAAGAAAATTGCTACTGCTTCCTTATGTGAATAATTCCTTAGGCAATGCTCGGCAGCCCTACACTCTGAGGCAGTTCACTGAAGCACTAGTGTTAACTATTTCACCGGCTGGTAATTTAATTTGCAGGCAGAGAAAGCACAGGGTGTGACTTCCGGGAATTTGTAAATAACAAAGGTGCCCTGCACTAAGGAGGCAAGGGGCAGACAGTTTCTTTGTCTCCTTAGGAAGAGCCACTTCAAAAGGATATAGATAGAATAATACCTTTGAGTACTGTTTTCTCTTTCAAATATAAAAACCAATAAAAATGAAGTGAAGGGGCCTCACAGTTAGGAGGGAAGGAATTGGGTAGGCTCCGAGAAAGGAGTTCTTTTGTTAAGATCCAAATTCAACCATTCCTTTCAAGATTGACCTATAAGCTACTGCCCATCAGGGCCTCACTCCCAGATAACACTCATCTTCTTCCCCAACACCTGCTCAGCTCAAGGTGCTGAGGAGTGGAGTGACAATGAGTAGCTTCTTTGTGGGGATCCACAGAGAGGGTTAGATCAGAACTTGGTCTCTCATATGGCAAATCCAGGCTTCCATATGGGTTAAATTCGCAATAGGCTCAAATTTACTGGCTTCAGTGGTGCTGAGCTGTGTCTAGGAATAGTCAGGGAGCTATGAGTTGAACATTGGAGAACAAGGATTGAAATTAGGTCGTGGATGATAAGTCTTTCAGATGAAGGCTGCTTCTCTGATAGAAGTTAACGATAAAGAAGGCAAGTACCACCACCACCTCCCCTCAAGATGCAGATATCTAAGCCAATCAATGGGTCAGAGGCCAGACATGCTTCTCCTTTAAGGAGATCCTCTCCCAACTGTCCTTGTGGACATCAGGCATGGGTATGATATTAAAAAACAGGAAGTAACCTTGAGAGGTTGTCAAACCCATCACTCTGACTCTTGGAATGGTCTTGGCTGGCTGCCTTGCCTAGAATTAAGGATTGACAAAAAGGAGAGTCCTTCTTCCACATTTAATATCTAGTTACCACAAAACATGTAAAAATAAATTCAGTAGCAACTCAGAGTTCAAGCAGAGCCTGATTTTCCTAATGACGGCGTTACCTACCATTTGTGGAGCACATTTACCTTTCTCAAATTGCCTTCATAGTCATTATCTCCTTATGAGGTTTCCATCATTCATTACTATGTGGGGACACACTGCTGATGACAGATAAAGCTTTTCTCCATATAATGTCATACGCAGCCCAAAGTCAGAGCAACAGAGAAATTTTCAAACACATCAGGCTAGAGTTTAAGGATATCCAAAATTTGCCTCTCAAATAATCCTCATTTCCGGAAACCACCAAAGTTCCCTCTTCTGTATTTCTCCTCAAAACCAGTCTGGCCATCTACATTGAGAGTTCAGACTTGATGAGGAAAGTTGCCATGGCAACCAACTGCTAAATCTTGACTTTAAGAGGGGTTTCGTGCAAGCACAAGCTCCGACTGTTAGCTGTGAATTTTAAAGACCCCACAAGGGTGTTGGATGCCCTCCTAAGCTAGAAGTGTTACAGTCTCTGCATCTGCTGTGACAGATGGTGGGGAACACATGACGTGCTGACTCTGTGGCAGTGTTCATAGGAATCCAATGGAGAGACGTGTCATGGCCACGGTGAAGCGCCCAACTGGGATGCAGTGTGCCTTGCAGGAGGCACTCCCAGGCAACCACACTGCTACAGAGTAGAAGCCCACCGAGAGGAGATCTATGCAGCGCCTGGAGATGCCTATACTTTGATTTGTGCTTGGTACCCTGAGGGCAGATGCCTTGAGGTACCTTGTATGATGGACAGTGCCTTGGGTCATTTCCCATCCTTCAGATGAAGGACTGAGGCACAAATCTCATCAAAGGGTTAAAGAAAGACCTTGAAGCCAAGGCTCCTCAGACATGACTGGGCTCACCACAAGTTCTTCATGAGGTAACTACAGATCAAGACCAAAAGCCCTGAGTCATCTCTATCATTCAGGTAGTTGTGGCTTTTATTAAATGGAATTGGGTGTGCTTCATCTAAAAAGCGAAATCTTTGTAAGACATCTGGACTTGGGCAATATCCGAATGCCTGGTCTCCTCCCCTGTGGAGACATAAGGCAAGAGGCAGGCCCAGAGTCAAACAGCCACACATGGCTCCGGGAGGGCAGACAGATGGAAATATACCAAAAGGACATCCAGAAGGAAGGGGCTTTAATAAGCCACAAAAGGGAGTTTGGAGTGAGTGGGCAATCCAGGTGGCTAGAACAAAATGGGATCTGTGCTGCCCTGCTAATTGGGTTCAAGAAAACAAGGAAGGCTAGAGAGAGGGAGGCAGTGGTTCAGAGAAGGGCAGGGGAAGAGGGCTAGATCAAGTCTGAAAATCTGCTCCACTGCCCCTCCCCAGGTTTTACACATTTCCACATGGTTGGGACTAATGTACGGAAAGATCTGGGACAGAAGGAATTTCAGGGAACATCTTGAATGGTGACTAAAACTTGATTTAGCTTGGAAGCCCATGCTCCTTGCAGACCCATAACAGCTACATATCTTGAAAAGGGCAGTGAGGGTCTGTGGCCAGGACTAATAGGGGCTGTGAAATTAAGCAGCTGCGTGAAGCCTCCTCAGCTGTCCATGTGGCAGAACAAAGGCCAGGAATGGGGTAAAGAGAGAAGTCACAAAAACCATGTTTTTGTCCATCAAAAAACAAACAATCAAACAAACACACAACCACAACAAACACCTTTAGAAAGGATAGGAAAAGTCAACCTCTGGCTGGATCCTGCCAGAGTATTAACCCATACAAGCTTAGTGGTTTGCTTTTAGCCCAACTTGACTGGAGATACACCTAAGGTTACAAACCTGGGAGGATCTGGGGACAGTGTCACTGTGCAGTTGGCAAAGGGCCTCCGGGCATCGGGCTAGGAGCTTTAGGTACCTTACAGCCCTCCTGAGTAGCATGTTGCTAGAACGTAAAAGGAAGGCTGGAATGGAAAAGAAATCAGTGTTTCCTCCAGCTCCAGTTCGTCCATAGATCCCTGACACATCTGCAGGAGGTCTGTGTAGCCACCCTTTATAAATCCTATATAAATTTATATAAAGAGTCACATAACACTGCTTGTTCTCTCACTGTCCTTTTTCTCCTCCCCTGGTGTGTTACTTTTCTATAGCTGCCATAAAAATTACCACAAACTTAGTGGTTTAAACAACATAAATTTATGATCTTACAGTTCTGTAGGTCAGAAGTCTGACATGAGTCTCACTGGGCTAAAATCAAGGCGTCTATAGGGCCATGTTCCTTTCTGGAAGCTTGAGGGGAGACTCCATCTCCTTGCCTTGTCCAGCTTCTAGAGGTCGCCCACGTTGCTTGGCTCATTCCCCCTTCCTCCACTGTCAAAGCCAGTAATGGCTGGTTGAGTCCTTCTCATATAACAGCACTCTGGTTTCCTCCCTCTTCCACTTTTAAGGACACTTGCAATTACATTGGGCCCACCTGGATAATCTAGGCTATTCTCCTTATTTTAAAGGCAGCTGTTTAGCAACCTTAATTCCACCTGCAACTTTAATTCATCTGTGCTATGCAACGTAACACATTTACAGGTTGTGGGGATTAGGACATGAACATCTTTGGGGACCCATTATTCTGCCCACACTTGGTATTCCGGACGCTGTGCAGGTGACGAGTAAACACATGCTTAACTATGGAACGCTTTGGAAGGATGCCTGTGAAAAGCTCTAGGCCTCAGAGGTTGCTCCTTTGCAGTGACTGAGCGTCTATATTTGTGCGTTTGTGTGTGTGTGAAAAAGTATACACGTGCACTTGCACAGTTCCACATATCCATATGAGCAGACCCCTCAGCAAGGCTGGGAAAGCACATGTCCCAACACTATGACATTTCCAAGCGAGTTAGCTGGAGGATTGCAAAAATAATGTCGACTTGACTTGCAGCCAATTCCCACACTCAGCTCTTTGGAGAAAGGCTCTAGGATGGAGTGTGGGAGGCGATAAAGTTTCTTACTGATGAGCGTGTGGGATGACCACATCATCCCATGTGTGGAAAGAAGGAGGGCGGGAAGGGGGAGGGTTTCCAATTCCAGCATTAATGAAAATAAAAATCTCTACAACATCATTTCTCAGCTGCTACCCCAAATGAAGATGTTGCACCTTGGTTCTGTTGTGGGCTTTGGGTCCTTATTTGTATTCTCCCTCCATGGCTTTCCAGTTGGAACTTCATTAATCATCACAGTCACTGGGAAGCCACTAACAAGGGGCTGGGCTTCCCAACGTCATTTTCAGCCAAGATAGGAAATGAGACATCTGGGAGGGACTGAAGAGGAGATGGGAGCTCTGCTGTGGACAAGCAGCTTCCTCCGCTCCTGGCTGGGAGGCGCGATGCTCAGTAATGGTGGTTGCTGAGTTTTGAACAACAAATATGTTGGTTCTGACATGTCTGGAGAAATTAAGAAACCTTTTATAATCCCACCTCTGCTCTGGTTTACGATGGATAGAACACAGACTCTGCCATAGGTAGCTGTGGGACTTTGGGCAAGTCATGCAACTTCTCAGGGAACTCGAGCATTGGTCTAAAGTAAGGAGGCAGCTTACCTCTAAAACCCATCCAAGTCTAAAACCCCAATCCCTTCTTTCCACATGTAACAAAAAGTGCTTTCTGTTCTTTAAAACCTCAGTGGAAGCTTCCAAGGCCCTCTGAAGCTCATGCTTCTCTCAGAAGTGAGATTAATAGCTAAGAGTATCCCAGAATCTCCTAACTCAAGTCAGCAGGGGGACCAGAGACAAGCTCAGTTGCAAGGAGAGGCCCCACCTCTGAGATGAGCCCTTTTTCCTTTCTCCCGAGCACACTGGCTTTTGGGCCTGGTGCACAGCCCATCTGTTTGGTTTGGTGTTTGCCTGACAGTGTGGGAGGAGCAGCAAGTAAGCACAGTCTTAGACATCAGATGTTTGAAATGTTGTACTTTCTCCTCCATATGGGGGCCTAGAATCTCTGTGACGGGCCCACGTAAAAACAACTTTTAGACCTAAGAAGGTGATCTTTAGATGGTGCGATTACCTGGAACTCCCTCAAAGAAATACAGTCACAGATTATAACAGAAGTAAGGGCTGGATCTCTTGGACTTGACCTCCACTAATATCCCTCCACCCCAGCACCTGAAGAAGATGCATCTGTAGGGGGACGTGTGTGTGCATGTGTGTGTGTATATATATGTGCGTGTGTGTATATGTGTGTGTGTG